>NC_073239.2:49206875-49515000 GCF_029281585.2 Gorilla gorilla gorilla | reverse complement strand
AATGGAATGGAATGGAATGGAATGGAATGGAATGGAATGGAATGGAATGGAATGGAATGGAATGGAATGGAATCAACCCGAGTAGAATGGAATGGATTGGAATGGAATGGAATGGAATGGAATGGAATGGAATGGAATCAACCCGAGTAGAACGGAATGGAATGGAATGGAATGGAATGGAATTCAAAGAAATGGAATGGAATGGAATGGAATGGAATCAACCCGAGTAGAACGGAATGGAATGGAATGGAATGGAATGGAATGGAATGGCATGGAATGGAATGGAATGGAATGGAATCAACCCGAGTAGAACGGAATGGAATGGAATGGAATGGAATGGAATTCAAAGAAATGGAAAGGAATGGAATGGAATGGAATGGAATGGAATCAACCCGAGTAGAACGGAATGGAATGGAATGGAATGGAATGGAATGGCATGGAATGGAATGGAATGGAATGGAATCAACCCGAGTAGAACGGAATGGAATGGAATGGAATGGAATGGAATCAACCCGAGTAGAAAGGAATGGATTGGAATGGAATGGAATATAATGTAATGGAATGGAATGAAATCGAATGGAATCGAATGGAATCGAATGGAATGGAATGGAATGGAATGGAATGGAATTCAATGGAATGGGATGGAATGGAATGGAATGGAATGGAATGGAATCAACCCAAGTAGAACGGAATGGAGTGGAATGGAATGGAATGGATTGGAATGGAATGGAATGGAATGGAATGGAATGGAATGGAATGGAATGGAATGGAATGGAATGGAATGGAGTGGAGTGGAATGGAGTGGAATGGAATGGAATGGAATGGAATGGAATGGAATTCAATGGAATAGAATGGAATGGAATGGAATGGAATGGAATGGAATCAACCTGAGTAGAAAGGAATGGAATGGAATGGAATGGAATGGAATTGAATGGAATGGAATGGAATGGAATGGAATGGAATGGAATGCAATGAAATGGAATGGAATGGAATGGAATCGAATGGATTGGACTGGAATGAAATGGAATGGAATGGAATGGAATGGAATGGAATGGAATGAAATGGAATGGAATCAACCCGAGTAGAATGGAATGGATTGGAATGGAATGGAATGGAATCGAATGGAATGGAATGGAATCGAATGGAATGGAAAGGAATGGAATGGACGCGAGTAGAACGGAATGGAATGGAATGGAATGGAATGGAATGGAACGGAATGGAATGGAATGGAATGAACCCGAGTGGAACGGAATGGAATGGAATGGAATGGAATGGAATGGAATGGAATGGAATGGATTGGAATCAACCCGAGCAGAATGGAATGGATAGGAATGGAATGGAATGGAATGGAATGTAATTCAATAGAATAGAATGGAAGGGAATGGAAAGGAATGCAATGGAATGGAATGGAATGGAATGGAAGGGAATGGAATGGAATGGAATGGAATGGAATGGAATCAACCCGAGTAGAATGGAAAGGAATGGAATGGAATGGAATGGAATGGAATGGAATCGAATGGAATCGAATGGAATGGAATGGAATGGAATGGAATGGAATGGAATGGAATGGAATGGAATGGAATCAACCCGAGTAGAACGGAATGTAATGGAATGGAATGGAATGGAATGGAATGGAATGGAATGGAATGGAAAGGAATGGAATTCAGAGGAATGGAATGGAATGGAATGGAATGGAATCAACCCGAGTAGAATGGAATGGAATGGAATGGAATGGAATGGAATTCAATGGAATAGAATGGAATGGAATGGAATGGAACGGAATGGAATGGAATGAACCCGAGTAGAACGGAATTGAATGGAATGGAATTGAATGGAATGGAATGGAATGGAATGGAATGGAATGGAATCGAATCGAATGGAATCGAATGGAATGGAATGGAATGGAATGGAATGGAATGGAATGGAATGGAATCGAATGGAATGGAAAGGAATGGAATGGAATCGAATGGAATGGAATGGAATGGAATGGAATGGAATGGAATGGAATGGAATCGAATGGAATCGAATGGAATCGAATGGAATGGAGTGGAATAGAATGGAATTAACCCGAGTAGAATGGAATGGAATGGAACGGAACGGAACGGAATGGAACGGAACGGAACGGAACGGAATGGAATGGAGTGAAATGGAATGGAATCGAATGGAATCGAATGGAACCGAATGGAATGGAAAGAAGGGAATGGAATGGAATGGAATGGAATGGAATGGAATCAACCCGAGTAGAATTGAATGGATTGGAATGGAATGGAATGGAATGGAATGAAATTCAATAGAATAGAAAGAAATGGAATGGAATGGAATGGAATGGAATGGTATGGAATGGAATGGAATGGAATCGAATGGAATCGAATGGAATCGAATGGAATGGAGTGGAATAGAATGGAATCAATCCGAATAGAACGGAACGGAACGGAACGGAACGGAATGGAACGGAGTGAAATGGAATGGAATCGAATAGTATCGAAAGGAACCGAATGGAATGGAATGGAAGGGAGTGGAATGGAATTGAATGGAATGGAATGGAATGGAATCAACCCGAGTAGAATGGAATGGATTGGAATGGAATGGAATGGAATGGAATGGAATGGAATGGAATCGAATGGAATCGAATGGAATGGAATGGAATGGAATGGAATGGAATGGAATGGAATGGAATCAACCCGAGTAGAACCAAATGGAATGGAATGGAATGGAATGGAATGGAATGGAATGGAATGGAATGGAATGGAATGGAATCGAATGGAATGGAATCAACCCGAGTAGAACGGAATGGAATGGAATGGAAAGGAATGGAATGGAATGGAATGGAATGGAATGGAATGGAATGGAATGGAATCGAATCGAATGGAATCGAATGGAATCGAATGGAATGGAATGGAATGGAATGGAATGCAATAGAATTCAATGGAATAGAATGGAATGGAATGAAATGGAATGGAATGGAAAGGAATGGAATCAACCCGAGTAGAACGGAATGGAATTGAATGGAATTTAATGGAAAGGAATGGAATGGAATGGAATGGAATTCAATGGAATGGAATGGAATGGAATGGAAGGGAATGGAAACAACCCGAGTAGAACGGAATGGAATGGAATGGAATGGAATGGAATGGAATGGAATGGAATGGAATGGAATGGAATGGAATGGAATCAACCCGAGTAGAATGGAATGGATTGGAATGGAATGGAATGGAATGGAATGGAATTCAATGGAATAGAATGAAATGGAATGCAATGGAATGGAATGGAATGGAATGGAATGGAATGGAATGGAATCAACCCGAGTAGAATGGAATGGATTGGAATGGAATGGAATGGAATGGAATGGAATGGAATGGAATGGAATGGAATGGAATGGAATGGAATCAACCCGAGTAGAACGGAATGGAATGGAATGGAATGGAATGGAATTCAAAGAAATGGAATGGAATGGAATGGAATGGAATGGAATGGGATGGAATGGAATCAACCCGAGTAGAATGCAATGGAATGGAATGGAATGGAATGGAATGGCATGGAATGGAATGGAATGGAATGGAATCAACCCGAGTACAACGGAATGGAATGGAATGGAATGGAATGGAATTCAAAGAAATGGAATGGTATGGAATGGAATGGAATGGAATCAACCCGAGTAGAACGGAATGGAATGGAATGGAATGGAATGGCATGGAATGGAATAGAATGGAATGAAATGGAATGGAATGGAATGGAATGGAATGGAATGGAATGCAATCGAATGGAATCGAATGGAACCGAATGGAATGGAGTGGAATTGAATGGAATCAACCAGAGTAGAACGGAATGGAATGGAACGGAATGGAATGGAACGGAACGGAAAGGAATGGAAAGGAGTGAAATGGAATGGAATCGAATGGAATCGAATGGAACCGAATGGAATGGAATGGAAGGGAATGGAATGGAATGGAATGGAATGGAATGGAATGGAATGGAATGGAATGGAATGGAATCAACCCGAGTAGAATGGAATGGATTGGAATGGAATGGATTGGAATGGAATGGAATGGAATGGAATGGAATGGAATGGAATGGAATCAACCCGAGTAGAAGGGAATGGAATGGAATGGAATGGAATGGAATGGAATGGAATGGAATTCAATGGAATAGGATGGAATGGAATGGAATGGAATGGAATGGAATGGAATGGAATGGAATCGAATGGAATCCAATGGAATCGAATGGAATGGAATGGAATAGAATGGAATCAACCAGAGTAGAAAGGAATGGAATGGAATGGAATGGAATGGAATGGAATGGAATGGAATGGAATGCAATGCAATGAAATGGAAAGGAATGGAATGGAATAGAATGGAATGGACTGGAATGAAATGGAAAGGAATGGAATGGACTGGAATGGAATGGAATGGAATCAACCCGAGTAGAATGGAATGGATTGGAATGGAATGGAATGGAATCGAATGGAATCAAATGGAACCGACTGGAATGGAATGGAAGGGAATGGAATGGAATGGAATGGAATGGAATGGAATGGAATGGAATGGAATCAACCCGAGTAGAAAGGAATGGATTGGAATGGAATGGAATATAATGTAATGGAATGGAATGGAATCGAATGGAATCGAATGGAATCGAATGGAATGGAATGGAATGGAATGGAATGGAATGGAATTCAATGGAATGGAATGGAATGGAATGGAATGGAATGGAATAAACCCGAGTAGAACGGAATGGAATGGAATGGAATGGAATGGAATGGAATGGAATGGAATGGAATGGAATGGAATGGAATGGAGTGGAGTGGAATGGAGTGGAATGGAATGGAATGGAATAGAATGGAATGGAATTCAATGGAATAGAATGGAATGGAATCAACCCGAGTAGAATGGAATGGATTGGAATGGAATGGAATGGAATCGAATGGAATGGAATGGAATCGAATGGAATGGAAAGGAATGGAATGGACGCGAGTGGAACGGAATGGAATGGAATGGAATGGAATGGAATTCAATGGAATGGAACGGAATGGAATCAACCCGAGCAGAATGGAATGGATAGGAATGGAATGGAATGGAATGGAATGTAATTCAATAGAATAGAATGGAAGGGAATGGAAAGGAATGGAATGGAATGGAATGGAATGGAATGGAATGGAATGGAATTCAATGGAATGGAACGGAATGGAATGGAATGGAATGGAATGGAATGGAATGGAATGGAATGGAATGGAGTGGAATGGAAGGGAATGGAATGGAATGGAATGGAATTGAATGGAATGGAATGGAATCAACAGGAGTAGAATGGAATGGATTGGAATGGAATGGAATGGAATGGAATCGAATGGAATGGAATGGAATCGAATGGAATGGAATGGAATGGAATGGACGCGAGTAGAACGGAATGGAATGGAATGGAATGGAATGGAATGGAATGGAATGGAATGGAATGGAATGGAATGGAATGGATAGGAATGAACCCGAGTAGAACGCAATGGAATGGAATGGAATGCAATGGAATAGAATGGAATGGAATGGAATGGAATGGAATCAACCCGAGTAGAATGGAATGGATAGGAATGGAATGGAATGGAATGGAATGTAATGCAATAGAATGGAATGGAAGGGAATGGAAAGGAATGGAATGGAATGGAAAGGAATGGAATGCAATGGAATCGAATGGAATCGAATGGAATCGAATGGAATGGAGTGGAATAGAGTGGAATCAACCCGAATAGAACGTAACAGAACGAAACGGAACGGAACGGAACGGAATGGAATGGTGTGAAATGGAATGGAATCAAATGGAGTCGAATGGAACCGAATGGAATGGAATGGAAGGGAATGGAATGGAATGGAATGGAATGGAATGGAATGGAATGGAATCAACCCGAGTAGAACGGAATGGAATGGAATGGAATGGAATGGAATGGAATGGAATGGAATGCAATGGAATGGAATGGAATGGAATGGAATGGAATGGAATGGAATGGAAAGCAATGGAATGGAATGGAATGGAATGGAATTCAATGGAATGGAATGGAATGGAATGGAATGGAATGGAATGGAATGGAATGGAATGGAATCAACCCGAGTAGAACGGAATGGAATGGAATGGAATGCAATGGAATGGAATGGAATGGAATGGAATTGAATGGAATTCAATGGAATGGAATGGAATGGAATGGAATGGAATGGAATGGAATCGAATGGAATGGAATGGAATGGAATGGAATCGAATGGAATCGAATGGAATGGAATGGAATGGAATGGAATGGAATGGAATGGAATGGAATCAACCCGAGTAGATTGGAATGGATTGGAATGGAATGGAATGGAATGGAATGGAATGGAATGGAATGGAATGGAATTCAATGGAAAAAATGAAATGGAATGGAATGGAATGGAATGGAATGGAATGGAATGGAATCTAATGGAATGGAATGGAATGGAATGGAATGGAATGGAATGGAATGGAATCGAATGGAATGGAATGGAATGGAATGGAATCGAATGGAATCGAATGGAATGGAATGGAATGGAATGGAATGGAATGGAATGGAATTTAATGCAATGGAATGGAATGGAATGGAATGGAATTCAATGGAATGGAATGGAATGGAATGGAATGGAATGGAATGGAATGGAATGGAATGGAATGGAATGGAATCAACCCGAGTAGAACGGAATGGAATGGAATGGAATGGAATGGAATGGAATGGAATGGAATGGAATTCTATAGAATAGAAAGAAATGGAATGGAATGGAATGGAATGGAATGGAATGGAATGGAATGGAATCAACCCGAGTAGAATGCAATGGAATGGAATGGAATGGAATGGAATGGCATGGAATGGAATGGAATGGAATGGAATCAACCCGAGTACAACGGAATGGAATGGAATGGAATGGAATGGAATTCAAAGAAATGGAATGGTATGGAATGGAATGGAATGGAATCAACCCGAGTAGAACGTAATGGAATGGAATGGAATGGAATGGCATGGAATGGAATAGAATGGAATGAAATGGAATGGAATGGAATGGAATGGAATGGAATGGAATGGAATCGAATGGAATCGAATGGAATCGAATGGAATGGAGTGGAATTGAATGGAATCAACCAGAGTAGAACGGAATGGAATGGAACGGAATGGAATGGAACGGAACGGAAAGGAATGGAAAGGAGTGAAATGGAATGGAATCGAATGGAATCGAATGGAACCGAATGGAATGGAATGGAAGGGAATGGAATGGAATGGAATGGAATGGAATGGAATGGAATGGAATGGAATGGAATGGAATCAACCCGAGTAGAATGGAATGGATTGGAATGGAATGGATTGGAATGGAATGGAATGGAATGGAATGGAATGGAATGGAATGGAATGGAATGGAATGGAATCAACCCGAGTAGAAGGGAATGGAATGGAATGGAATGGAATGGAATGGAATGGAATGGAATTCAATGGAATAGGATGGAATGGAATGGAATGGAATGGAATGGAATGGAATGGAATGGAATCGAATGGAATCCAATGGAATCGAATGGAATGGAATGGAATAGAATGGAATCAACCAGAGTAGAAAGGAATGGAATGGAATGGAATGGAATGGAATGGAATGGAATGGAATGGAATGGAATGGAATGGAATGGAATGGAATGGAATGCAATGCAATGAAATGGAAAGGAATGGAATGGAATAGAATGGAATGGACTGGAATGAAATGGAAAGGAATGGAATGGACTGGAATGGAATGGAATGGAATCAACCCGAGTAGAATGGAATGGATTGGAATGGAATGGAATGGAATCGAATGGAATCAAATGGAACCGACTGGAATGGAATGGAAGGGAATGGAATGGAATGGAATGGAATGGAATGGAATGGAATGGAATGGAATGGAATCAACCCGAGTAGAAAGGAATGGATTGGAATGGAATGGAATATAATGTAATGGAATGGAATGGAATCGAATGGAATCGAATGGAATCGAATGGAATGGAATGGAATGGAATGGAATGGAATGGAATTCAATGGAATGGAATGGAATGGAATGGAATGGAATGGAATAAACCCGAGTAGAACGGAATGGAATGGAATGGAATGGAATGGAATGGAATGGAATGGAATGGAATGGAATGGAATGGAGTGGAGTGGAATGGAGTGGAATGGAATGCAATGGAATAGAATGGAATGGAATTCAATGGAATAGAATGGAATGGAATCAACCCGAGTAGAATGGAATGGATTGGAATGGAATGGAATGGAATCGAATGGAATGGAATGGAATTGAATGGAATGGAAAGGAATGGAATGGACGCGAGTGGAACGGAATGGAATGGAATGGAATGGAATGGAATTCAATGGAATGGAACGGAATGGAATCAACCCAAGCAGAATGGAATGGATAGGAATGGAATGGAATGGAATGGAATGTAATTCAATAGAATAGAATGGAAGGGAATGGAAAGGAATGGAATGGAATGGAATGGAATGGAATGGAATGGAATGGAATTCAATGGAATGCAACGGAATGGAATGGAATGGAATGGAATGGAATGGAATGGAATGGAATGGAATGGAATGGAGTGGAATGGAAGGGAATGGAATGGAATGGAATGGAATGGAATGGAATGGAATCAACAGGAGTAGAATGGAATGGATTGGAATGGAATGGAATGGAATGGAATCGAATGGAATGGAATGGAATCGAATGGAATGGAATGGAATGGAATGGACGCGAGTAGAACGGAATGGAATGGAATGGAATGGAATGGAATGGAATGGAATGGAATGGAATGGAATGGATAGGAATGAACCCGAGTAGAACGCAATGGAATGGAATGGAATGCAATGGAATAGAATGGAATGGAATGGAATGGAATGGAATCAACCCGAGTAGAATGGAATGGATAGGAATGGAATGGAATGGAATGGAATGTAATGCAATAGAATGGAATGGAAGGGAATGGAAAGGAATGGAATGGAATGGAAAGGAATGGAATGGAATGGAATCGAATGGAATCGAATGGAATCGAATGGAATGGAGTGGAATAGAGTGGAATCAACCCGAATAGAACGTAACAGAACGAAACGGAACGGAACGGAACGGAATGGAATGGTGTGAAATGGAATGGAATCAAATGGAGTCGAATGGAACCGAATGGAATGGAATGGAAGGGAATGGAATGGAATGGAATGGAATGGAATGGAATGGAATGGAATCAACCCGAGTAGAACGGAATGGAATGGAATGGAATGGAATGGAATGGAATGGAATGGAATGGAATCAACCCGAGTAGAACGGAATGGAATGGAATGGAATGGAATGGAATGGAATGGAATGGAATGCAATGGAATGGAATGGAATGGAATGGAATGGAATGGAATGGAATGGAAAGCAATGGAATGGAATGGAATGGAATGGAATTCAATGGAATGGAATGGAATGGAATGGAATGGAATGGAATGGAATGGAATGGAATCAACCCGAGTAGAACGGAATGGAATGGAATGGAATGGAATGGAATGGAATGGAATGGAATGGAATTGAATGGAATTCAATGGAATGGAATGGAATGGAATGGAATGGAATGGAATGGAATCGAATGGAATGGAATGGAATGGAATGGAATCGAATGGAATCGAATGGAATGGAATGGAATGGAATGGAATGGAATGGAATGGAATGGAATCAACCCGAGTAGATTGGAATGGATTGGAATGGAATGGAATGGAATGGAATGGAATGGAATGGAATGGAATGGAATGGAATGGAATTCAATGGAAAAAATGAAATGGAATGGAATGGAATGGAATGGAATGGAATGGAATGGAATGGAATCTAATGGAATCGAATGGAATGGAATGGAATGGAATGGAATGGAATGGAATCGAATGGAATGGAATGGAATGGAATGGAATCGAATGGAATCGAATGGAATGGAATGGAATGGAATGGAATGGAATGGAATTTAATGCAATGGAATGGAATGGAATGGAATGGAATTCAATGGAATGGAATGGAATGGAATGGAATGGAATGGAATGGAATGGAATGGAATGGAATGGAATGGAATGGAATGGAATCAACCCGAGTAGAACGGAATGGAATGGAATGGAATGGAATGGAATGGAATGGAATGGAATGGAATTCTATAGAATAGAAAGAAATGGAATGGAATGGAATGGAATGGAATGGAATGGAATGGAATGGAATCGAATGGAATCGAATGGAATCGAATGGAATGGAGTGGAATAGAATGGAATCAATCCGAATAGAACGGAACGGAACGGAACGGAACGGAATGGAACGGAGTGAAATGGAATGGAATCGAATAGAATCGAAAGGAACCGAATGGAATGGAATGGAAGGGAATGGAATGGAATTGAATGGAATGGAATGGAATGGAATCAACACGAGTAGAATGGAATGGATTGGAATGGAATGGAATGGAATGGAATGGAATGGAATGGAATGGAATGGAATCGAATGGAATCGAATGGAATGGAATGGAATGGAATGGAATGGAATGGAATGGAATGGAATCAACCCGAGTAGAACGGAATGGAATGGAATGGAATGGAATGGAATGGAATGGAATGGAATGGAATGGAATGGAATGGAATCAACCCGAGTAGAACGGAATGGAATGGAATGGAAAGGAATGGAATGGAATGGAATGGAATGGAATGGAATGGAATGGAATCGAATCGAATGGAATCGAATGGAATCGAATGGAATGGAATGGAATTGAATGGAATGCAATAGAATTCAATGGAATAGAATGGAATGGAATGAAATGGAATGGAAGCAACCCGAGTAGAATGTAATGGATTGTAATGGTATGGAATGGAATGGAATGGAATGGAATTGAATGGAATGGAATGGAATGGAATGGAATGGAATGGAATGGAATGGAATGGAATGGAATGGAATCAACCCGAGTAGAACGGAATGGAATTGAATGGAATTTAATGGAAAGGAATGGAATGGAATGGAATGGAATTCAATGGAATGGAATGGAATGGAATGGAAGGGAATGGAATCAACCCGAGTAGAACGGAATGGAATGGAATGGAATGGAATGGAATGGAATGGAATGGAATGGAATGGAATTCAATGGAATAGAATGGAATGGAATGGAATGGAATGGAATGAACCCGAGTAGAACGGAATGGAATTGAATGGAATGGAATGGAATGGAATGGAATGGAATGGAATGGAATGGAATGGAATGGAATGGAATGGAATGGAATGGAATAGAATCAACCCGAGTAGAATGGAATGGATTGGAATGGAATGGAATGGAATGGAATGGAATTCAATGGAATAGAATGAAATGGAATGCAATGGAATGGAATGGAATGGAATGGAATGGAATGGAATGGAATGGAATCAACCCGAGTAGAATGGAATGGATTGGAATGGAATGGAATGGAATGGAATGGAATGGAATGGAATGGAATCAACCCGAGTAGAACGGAATGGAATGGAATGGAATGGAATGGAATTCAAAGAAATGGAATGGAATGGAATGGAATGGAATGGAATCAACCCGAGTAGAATGCAATGGAATGGAATGGAATGGAATGGAATGGCATGGAATGGAATGGAATGGAATGGAATCAACCCGAGTAGAACGGAATGGAATGGAATGGAATGGAATGGAATTCAAAGAAATGGAATGGTATGGAATGGAATGGAATGGAATCAACCCGAGTAGAACGGAATGGAATGGAATGGAATGGAATGGCATGGAATGGAATGGAATGGAATGAAATGGAATGGAATGGAATGGAATGGAATGGAATGGAATGGAATGGAATCGAATGGAATCGAATGGAATGGAGTGGAATTGAATGGAATCAACCAGAGTAGAACGGAATGGAATGGAAGGGAATGGAATGGCACGGAACGGAAAGGAATGGAATGGAGTGAAACGGAATGGAATCGAATGGAATCGAATGGAACCGAATGGAATGGAATGGAAGGGAATGGAATGGAATGGAATGGAATGGAATGGAATGGAATCAACCCGAGTAGAATGGAATGGATTGGAATGGAATGGAGTGGAATGGAATGGAATGGAATGGAATGGAATGGAATGGAATGGAATGGAATCGAATGGAATCGAATGGAATGGAATGGAAAGGAATGGAATCAACCCGAGTAGAAGGGAATGGAATGGAATGGAATGGAATGGAATGGAATGGAATTCAATGGAATAGGATGGAATGGAATGGAATGGAATGGAATGGAATGGAATGGAATGGAATCGAATGGAATCGAATGGAATCGAATGGAATGGAATGGAATAGAACGGAATCAACCAGAGTAGAAAGGAATGGAATGGAATGGAATGGAATGGAATGGAATGGAATGGAATGGAATGGAATGCAATGAAATGGAAAGGAATGGAATGGAATAGAATGGAATGGACTGGAATGAAATGGAAAGTAATGGAATGGACTGGAATGGAATGGAATGGAATCAACCCGAGTGGAATGGAATGGATTGGAATGGAATGGAATGGAATCGAATGGAATCAAATGGAACCGACTGGAATGGAATGGAAAGGAATGGAATGGAATGGAATGGAATGGAATGGAATGGAATGGAATGGAATGGAATGGAATGGAATGGAATGGAATGGAATGGAATGGAATCAACCCGAGTAGAAAGGAATGGATTGGAATGGAATGGAATATAATGTAATGGAATGGAATGGAATCGAATGGAATCGAATGGAATCGAATGAAATGGAATGGAATGGAATGGAATGGAATGGAATGGAATGGAATTCAATGGAATGGAATGGAATGGATTGGAATGGAATGGAATGGAATCAACCCGAGTAGAACGGAATGGAATGGAATGGAATGGAATGGAACGGAATCGAATGGAATGGAATGGAATCGAATGGAATGGAAAGGAATGGAATGGACGCGAGTAGAACAGAATGGAAAGGAATGGAATGGAATGGAATGGAATGGAATGGAATGGAATGGAATGGAATGAACCCGAGTGGAACGGAATGGAATGGAATGGAATGGAATGGAATTCAATGGAATGGAACGGAATGGAATCATCCCGAGCAGAATGGAATGGATAGGAATGGAATAGAATGGAATGGAATGTAATTCAATAGAATAGAATGGAAGGGAATGGAAAGGAATGGAATGGAATGGAATGGAATGGAATGGAATGGAATGGAATGGAATGGAATTCAATGGAATGGAATGGAGTGGAATGGAATGGAATGGAATGGAATGGAATGGAATGGAATGGAATGGAATGGAATGGAATGGAATGGAATTCAATGGAATAGGATGGAATGGAATGGAATGGAATGGAATGGAATGGAATGGAATGGAATCGAATGGAATCGAATGGAATCGAATGGAATGGAATGGAATAGAACGGAATCAACCAGAGTAGAAAGGAATGGAATGGAATGGAATGGAATGGAATGGAATGGAATGGAATGGAATGCAATGAAATGGAAAGGAATGGAATGGAATAGAATGGAATGGACTGGAATGAAATGGAAAGTAATGGAATGGACTGGAATGGAATGGAATGGAATCAACCCGAGTAGAATGGAATGGATTGGAATGGAATGGAATGGAATTGAATGGTATCAAATGGAACCGACTGGAATGGAATGGAAGGGAATGGAATGGAATGGAATGGAATGGAATGGAATGGAATGGAATGGAATGGAATCAACCCGAGTAGAAAGGAATGGATTGGAATGGAATGGAATATAATGTAATGGAATGGAATGGAATCGAATGGAATCGAATGGAATCGAAAGGAATGAAATGGAATGGAATAGAATGGAATGGAATGGAATGGAATTCAATGGAATGGAATGGAATGGAATGGAATGGAATGGAATGGAATGGAATCAACCCGAGTAGAACGGAATGGAATGGAATGGAATGGAATGGAACGGAATCGAATGGAATGGAATGGAATCGAATGGAATGGAAAGGAATGGAATGGACGCGAGTAGAACAGAATGGAATGGAATGGAATGGAATGGAATGGAACGGAATGGAATGGAATGGAATGGAATGAACCCGAGTGGAACGGAATGGAATGGAATGGAATGGAATGGAATTCAATGGAATGGAACGGAATGGAATCATCCCGAGCAGAATGGAATGGAAAGGAATGGAATGGAATGGAATGGAATGTAATTCAATAGAATAGAATGGAAGGGAATGGAAAGGAATGGAATGGAATGGAATGGAATGGAATGGAATGGAATGGAATGGAGTGGAATGGAATGGAATGGAGTGGAATGGAAGGGAATGGAATGGAATGGAATGGAATGGAATGGAATGGAATGGAATCAACAGGAGTAGAATGGAATGGATTGGAATGGAATGGAATGGAATGGAATCGAATGGAATGGAATGGAATCGAATGGAATGGAATGGAATGGAATGGACGCGAGTTGAACGGAATGGAATGGAATGGAATGGAATGGAATGGAATGGAATGGAATGGAATGGAATGGAATGGATTGGAATGAACCCGAGTAGAACGCAATGGAATGGAATGGAATGCAATGGAATAGAATGGAATGGAATGGAATGGAATGGAATCAACCAGAGTAGAATGGAATGGATAGGAATGGAATGGAATGTAATGCAATAGAATGGAATGGAAGGGAATGGAAAGGAATGGAATGGAATGGAAAGGAATGGAATGGAATGGAATCGAATGGAATCGAATGGAATCGAATGGAATGGAGTGGAATAGAGTGGAATCAACCCGAATAGAACGGAACAGAAAGAAACGGAACGGAACGGAACGGAATGGAATGGTGTGAAATGGAATGGAATCAAATGGAGTCGAATGGAACCGAATGGAATGGAATGGAATGGAATGGAATGGAATGGAATGGAATGGAATGGAATGGAATGGAATGGAATGGAATGGAATGGAATGGAATGGAATGGAATGGAATCAACCCGAGTAGAACGGAATGGAATGGAATGGAATGGAATGGAATGGAATGGAATGGAATGGAATGCAATGGAATGGAATGGAATGGAATGGAATGGAATGGAATGGAATGGAATGCAATGGAATGGAATGGAATGGAATGGAATTCAATGGAATGGAATGGAATGGAATGGAATGGAATAGAATGGAATGGAATGGAATGGAATGGAATCAACCCGAGTAGAACGGAATGGAATGGAATGGAATGGAATGGAATGGAATGGAATGGAATTGAATGGAATTCAATGGAATGGAATGGAATGGAATGGAATGGAATGGAATGGAATGCAATGGAATGGAATGGAATGGAATGGAATGGAATGGAATGGAATCGACTGGAATCGAATGGAATGGAATGGAATGGAATGGAATGGAATGGAATGGAATGGAATGGAATGGAATGGAATCAACCCGAGTAGATTGGAATGGATTGGAATGGAATGGAATGGAATGGAATGGAATGGAATGGAATTCAATGGAAAAAATGAAATGGAATGGAATGGAATGGCATGGAATGGAATGGAATCGAATGGAATCGAATGGAATGGAATGGAATGGAATGGAATGGAATGGAATCGAATGGAATGGAATGGAATGGAATGGAATCGAATGGAATCGAATGGAATGGAAATTGAATGGAATGGAATGGAATGGAATTTAATGCAATGGAATGGAATGGAATGGAATGGAATTCAATGGAATGGAATGGAATGGAATGGAATGGAATGGAATGGAATCAACCCGAGTAGAACGGAATGGAATGGAATGGAATGGAATGGAATGGAATGGAATGGAATGGAATTCAATGGAATGGAATTCAATGGAATAGAATGGAATGGAATGGAATGGAATGGAATGGAATGAACCCGAGTAGAACGGAATGGAATATAATGGAATTGAATGGAATGGAATGGAATGGAATGGAATGGAATCGAATGGAATGGAATGGAATGGAATGGAATGGAATGGAATGGAATGGAATGGAATCGAATGGAATGGAATGGAATGGAATGGAATCGAATGGAATCGAATGGAATGGAATGGAATGGAATGGAATGGAATGGAATGGAATCAACCCGAGTAGATTGGAATGGATTGGAATGGAATGGAATGGAATGGAATGGAATGGAATGGAATGGAATTCAATGGAAAAAATGAAATGGAATGGAATGGAATGGAATGGAATGGAATGGAATGGAATGCAATGGAATGGAATGGAATGGAATGGAATGGAATGGAATGGAATGCAATGGAATGGAATGGAATGGAATGGAATTCAATGGAATGGAATGGAATGGAATGGAATGGAATGGAATGGAATCAACCCGAGTAGAACGGAATGGAATGGAATGGAATGGAATGGAATGGAATGGAATGGAATGGAATGGAATGGAATTGAATGGAATGGAATGGAATGGAATGGAATGGAATGGAATGGAATGGAATCGAATGGAATGGAATGGAATGGAATCGAATCGAATGGAATCGAATGGAATGGAATGGAATGGAATGGAATGTAAAGGAATGGAATGGAATGGAATGGAATGGAATCAACCCGAGTAGATTGGAATGGATTGGAATGGAAAGGAATGGAATGGAATGGAATGGAATTCAATGGAAAAAATGAAATGGAATGGAATGGAATCGAATTTAATCGAATGGAATGGAATGGAATGGAATGGAATGGAATGGAATGGAATGGAATGGAATGGAATGGAATGGAATGGATTGGAATGAACCCGAGTAGAACGCAATGGAATGGAATGGAATGCAATGGAATAGAATGGAATGGAATGGAATGGAATGGAATCAACCAGAGTAGAATGGAATGGATAGGAATGGAATGGAATGGAATGGAATGGAATGCAATAGAATGGAATGGAAGGGAATGGAAAGGAATGGAATGGAATGGAAAGGAATGGAATGGAATGGAATCGAATGGAATCGAATGGAATCGAATGGAATGGAGTGGAATAGAGTGGAATCAACCCGAATAGAACGGAACAGAAAGAAACGGAACGGAACGGAACGGAATGGAATAGTGTGAAATGGAATGGAATCAAATGGAGTCGAATGGAACCGAATGGAATGGAATGGAAGGGAATGGAATGGAATGGAATGGAATGGAATGGAATGGAATGGAATGGAATCAACCCGAGTAGAACTGAATGGAATGGAATGGAATGGAATGGAATGGAATGGAATGGAATGGAATGGAATGGAATGCAATGGAATGGAATGGAATGGAATGGAATTCAATGGAATGGAATGGAATGGAATGGAATGGAATGGAATGGAATCAACCCGAGTAGAACGGAATGGAATGGAATGGAATGGAATGGAATGGAATGGAATGGAATGGAATGGAATTGAATGGAATGGAATGGAATGGAATGGAATGGAATTGAATGGAATGGAATGGAATGGAATGGAATGGAATGGAATCGAATGGAATGGAATGGAATGGAATGGAATCGAATGGAATCGAATGGAATGGAATGGAATGGAATGGAATGGAAAGTAATGGAATGGAATGGAATGGAATGGAATCAACCCGAGTAGATTGGAATGGATTGGAATGGAATGGAATGGAATGGAATGGAATGGAATGGAATTCAATGGAAAAAATGAAATGGAATGGAATGGAATGGAATGGAATGGAATGGAATCGAATTTAATCGAATGGAATGGAATGGAATGGAATGGAATGGAATGGAATCGAATGGAATGGAATGGAATGGAATCGAATGGAATCGAATGGAATGGAATGGAATGGAATGGAATGGAATGGAATGGAATGGAATGGAATGGAATTTAATGCAATGGAATGGAATGGAATGGAATGGAATGGAATGGAATGGAATGGAATGGAATGGAATGGAATCAACCCGAGTAGAACGGAATGGAATGGAATGGAATGGAATGGAATGGAATGGAATGGAATGGACTGGAATGGAATGGAATGGAATGGAATGGAATGGAATGGAATGGAATCGAATGGAATGGAATGGAATGGAATGGAATGGAATGGAATGGAATCGAATCGAATGGAATGGAATGGAATGGAATGGAATCGAATGGAATCGAATGGAATGGAATGGATTAGAATGGAATGGAATGGAATGGAATGGAATCAACCCGAGTAGACTGGAATGGATTGGAATGGAATGGAATGGAATGGAATGGAATGGAATGGAATTCAATGGAAAAAATGAAATGGAATGGAATGGAATGGAAAGGAATGGAATGGAATGGAATGGAATGGAATGGAATGGAATGGAATGGAATGGAATGGAATGGAATGGAATCGAATGGAATCGAATGGAATGGAATGGAATGGAATGGAATGGAATGGAATGGAATGGAATGGAATGGAATCAACCCGAGTAGATTGGAATGGATTGGAATGGAATGGAATGGAATTGAGTGAAATGGAATGGAATCGAATGGAATCGAAAGGAACCGAATGGAATGGAATGGATGGGAATGGAATGGAATGGAATGGAATGGAATGGAATGGAATCAACCCGAGTAGAATGGAATGGAATGGAATGGAATGGAATGGAATGGAATGGAATGGAATGGAATGGAATGGAATGGAATCAACCCGAGTAGAATGGAGTGGATTGGAATGGAATGGAATGGAATGGAATGGAATGAAATTCAATGGAATAGAATGAAATGGAATGGAATGGAATTGAATGTAGTGGAATGGAATGGAATGGAATGGAATGGAATGGAATGGAATGGAATGGAATGGAATGGAATGGAATCAACCCGAGTAGAACGGAATGGAATGGAATGGAATGGAATGGAATGGAATGGAATGGAATTCAATTGAATAGAATGGAATGGAATGGAATAGAATGGAATGGAATGGAATGGAATGGAATGGAATGGATTGGAATGGAATGGAATGGAATGGAATGGAATCAACCCGAGTAGAACGGAATGGATTGGAATGGAAAGGAATGGAATGGAATGGAATGGAATGAATGGAATGGAATGGAATGGAATGGAATGGAATCGAATGGAATCGAATGGAATCGAATGGAATGGAACGGAATGGAATGGAATGGAATGGAATGGAATGGAATGGAATGGAATGGAATGGAATGGAATGGAATGGAATGGAATGGAATCAACCCGAGTAGAACGGAATGGAATGGAATGGAATGGAATGGAATGGAATGGAATGGAATGGAAGGGAATGGAATCAACCCGAGAAGAACGGAATGGAATGGAATGGAATGGAATGGAATGGAATGCAATGGAATGGAATGGAATGGAATGGAATTCAATGGAATAGAATGGAATGGAATGGAATGGAATGGAATGAACCCGAGTAGAACGGAATGGAATGGAATGGAATTGAATGGAATGGAATGGAATGGAATGGAATGGAATGGAATGGAATGGAATGGAATCAACCCGAGTAGAATGGAATGGATTGGAATGGAATGGAATGGAATGGAATGGAATGGAATGGAATGGAATCAACCCGAGTAGAACGGAATGGAATGGAATGGAATGGAATGGAATTCAAAGAAATGGAATGGAATGGAATGGAATGGAATGGAATCAACCCGAGTAGAAAGGAATGGAATGGAATGGAATGGAATGGAATTGAATGGAATGGAATGGAATGGAATGGAATGGAATGCAATGAAATGGAATGGAATGGAATGGAATCGAATGGATTGGACTGGAATGAAATGGAATGGAATGGAATGGAATGGAATGGAATGGAATGGAATGGAATGGAATCAACCCGAGTAGAATGGAATGGATTGGAATGGAATGGAATGGAATCGAATGGAATGGAATGGAATCGAATGGAATGGAAAGGAATGGAATGGACGCGAGTAGAACGGAATGGAATGGAATGGAATGGAATGGAATGGAATGGAATGGAATGGAATGGAATGGAATGGAATGAACCCGAGTGGAACGGAATGGAATGGAATGGAATGGAATGGAATGGAATGGAATGGAATGGATTGGAATCAACCCGAGCAGAATGGAATGGATAGGAATGGAATGGAATGGAATGGAATGTAATTCAATGGAATAGAATGGAAGGGAATGGAAAGGAATGCAATGGAATGGAATCGAATGGAATCGAATGGAATCGAATAGAATGGAGTGGAATAGAATGGAATCAACCCGAATAGAACGTAACTGAATGGAACGGAACGGAACGGAACGGAATGGAATGGAGTGAAATGGAATGGAATCAAATGGAATCGAAAGGAACCGAATGGAATGGAATGGAAGGGAATGGAATGCAATGGAATGGAATGGAATGGAATGGAATCAACCCGAGTAGAATGGAAAGGACTGGAATGGAATGGAATGGAATGGAATGGAATCGAATGGAATCGAATGGAATGGAATGGAATGGAATGGAATGGAATGGAATGGAATGGAATGGAATGGAATGGAATCAACCCGAGTAGAACGGAATGTAATGTAATGGAATGGAATGGAATGGAATGGAATGGAATGGAATGGAAAGGAATGGAATTCAAAGGAATGGAATGGAATGGAATGGAATGGAATCAACCCGAGTAGAATGGAATGGAATGGAATGGAATGGAATGGAATGGAATTCAATGGAATAGAATGGAATGGAATGGAATGGAATGGAATGGAATGGAATGAACCCGAGTAGAACGGAATTGAATGGAATGGAATTGAATGGAATGGAATGGAATGGAATGGAATGGAATGGAATCGAGTCGAATGGAATCGAATGGAATGGAATGGAATGGAATGGAATGGAATGGAATGGAATCGAATGGAATGGAAAGGAATGGAATGGAATCGAATGGAATGGAATGGAATGGAATGGAATGGAATGGAATGGAATGGAATGGAATGGAATCAACCCGAGTAGATTGGAATGGATTGGAATGGAATGAAATGGAATGGAATGGAATTCAATGGAAAAAATGAAATGGAATGGAATGGAATGGAATGGAATGGAATGGAATGGAATCGAATGGAATCGAATGGAATGGAGTGGAATAGAATGGAATTAATCCGAGTAGAATGGAATGGAATGGAACGGAACGGAACGGAATGGAACGGAACGGAACGGAACGGAATGGAATGGAGTGAAATGGAATGGAATCGAATGGAATCGAATGGAACCGAATGGAATGGAAAGAAGGGAATGGAATGGAATGGAATGGAATGGAATGGAATGGAATGGAATGGAATGGAATCATCCCGAGTAGAATTGAATGGATTGGAATGGAATGGAATGGAATGGAATGGAATTCAATAGAATAGAAAGAAATGGAATGGAATGGAATGGAATGGAATGGAATGGAATCGAATGGAATCGAATGGAATCGAATGGAATGGAGTGGAATAGAATGGAATCAATCCGAATAGAACGGAACGGAACGGAACGGAACGGAATGGAACGGAGTGAAATGGAATGGAATCGAATAGAATCGAAAGGAACCGAATGGAATGGAATGGAAGGGAATGGAATGGAATTGAATGGAATGGAATGGAATGGAATCAATCCGAGTAGAATGGAATGGATTGGAATGGAATGGAATGGAATGGAATGGAATGGAATGGAATCGAATGGAATCGAATGGAATGGAATGGAATGGAATGGAATGGAATGGAATGGAATGGAATGGAATCAACCCGAGTAGAACCGAATGGAATGGAATGGAATGGAATGGAATGGAATGGAATGGAATGGAATGGAATGGAATGGAATGGAATCGAATGGAATGGAATCAACCCGAGTAGAACGGAATGGAATGGAATGGAAAGGAATGGAATGGAATGGAATGGAACGGAATGGAATGGAATGGAATGGAATCGAATCGAATGGAATCGAATGGAATCGAATGGAATGGAATGGAATTGAATGGAATGCAATAGAATTCAATGGAATAGAATGGAATGGAATGAAATGGAATGGAAGCAACCCGAGTAGAATGGAATGGATTGTAATGGAATGGAATGGAATGGAATGGAATGGAATCGAATGGAATGGAATGGAATGGCATGGAATGGAATGAAATGGAATGGAAAGGAATGGAATGAACCCGAGTAGAACGGAATGGAATTGAATGGAATTTAATGGAAAGGAATGGAATGGAATGGAATGGAATTCAATGGAATGGAATGGAATGGAATGGAAGGGAATGGAATCAACCCGAGTAGAACGGAATGGAATGGAATGGAATGGAATGGAATGGAATGGAATGGAATGGAATGGAATGGAATGGAATGGAATGGAATGGAATGGAATGGAATCAACCCGAGTAGAATGGAATGGATTGGAATGGAATGGAATGGAATGGAATGGAATTCAATGGAATAGAATGAAATGGAATGCAATGGAATGGAATGGAATGGAATGGAATGGAATGGAATGGAATCAACCCGAGTAGAATGGAATGGATTGGAATGGAATGGAATGGAATGGAATGGAATGGAATGGAATGGAATGGAATGGAATCAACCCGAGTAGAACGGAATGGAATGGAATGGAATGGAATGGAATTCAAAGAAATGGAATGGAATGGAATGGAATGGAATGGAATGGAATCAACCCGAGTAGAATGCAATGGAATGGAATGGAATGGAATGGAATGGCATGGAATGGAATGGAATGGAATGGAATCAACCCGAGTACAACGGAATGGAATGGAATGGAATGGAATGGAATGGAATGGAATCATCCCGAGTAGAATTGAATGGATTGGAATGGAATGGAATGGAATGGAATGGAATTCAATAGAATAGAAAGAAATGGAATGGAATGGAATGGAATGGAATGGAATGGAATCGAATGGAATCGAATGGAATCGAATGGAATGGAGTGGAATAGAATGGAATCAATCCGAATAGAACGGAACGGAACGGAACGGAACGGAATGGAACGGAGTGAAATGGAATGGAATCGAATAGAATCGAAAGGAACCGAATGGAATGGAATGGAAGGGAATGGAATGGAATTGAATGGAATGGAATGGAATGGAATCAATCCGAGTAGAATGGAATGGATTGGAATGGAATGGAATGGAATGGAATGGAATGGAATGGAATCGAATGGAATCGAATGGAATGGAATGGAATGGAATGGAATGGAATGGAATGGAATGGAATGGAATCAACCCGAGTAGAACCGAATGGAATGGAATGGAATGGAATGGAATGGAATGGAATGGAATGGAATGGAATGGAATGGAATCGAATGGAATGGAATCAACCCGAGTAGAACGGAATGGAATGGAATGGAAAGGAATGGAATGGAATGGAATGGAACGGAATGGAATGGAATGGAATGGAATCGAATCGAATGGAATCGAATGGAATCGAATGGAATGGAATGGAATTGAATGGAATGCAATAGAATTCAATGGAATAGAATGGAATGGAATGAAATGGAATGGAAGCAACCCGAGTAGAATGGAATGGATTGTAATGGAATGGAATGGAATGGAATGGAATGGAATCGAATGGAATGGAATGGAATGGCATGGAATGGAATGAAATGGAATGGAAAGGAATGGAATGAACCCGAGTAGAACGGAATGGAATTGAATGGAATTTAATGGAAAGGAATGGAATGGAATGGAATGGAATTCAATGGAATGGAATGGAATGGAATGGAAGGGAATGGAATCAACCCGAGTAGAACGGAATGGAATGGAATGGAATGGAATGGAATGGAATGGAATGGAATGGAATGGAATGGAATGGAATGGAATGGAATGGAATGGAATGGAATCAACCCGAGTAGAATGGAATGGATTGGAATGGAATGGAATGGAATGGAATGGAATTCAATGGAATAGAATGAAATGGAATGCAATGGAATGGAATGGAATGGAATGGAATGGAATGGAATGGAATCAACCCGAGTAGAATGGAATGGATTGGAATGGAATGGAATGGAATGGAATGGAATGGAATGGAATGGAATGGAATGGAATCAACCCGAGTAGAACGGAATGGAATGGAATGGAATGGAATGGAATTCAAAGAAATGGAATGGAATGGAATGGAATGGAATGGAATGGAATCAACCCGAGTAGAATGCAATGGAATGGAATGGAATGGAATGGAATGGCATGGAATGGAATGGAATGGAATGGAATCAACCCGAGTACAACGGAATGGAATGGAATGGAATGGAATGGAATTCAAAGAAATGGAATGGTATGGAATGGAATGGAATGGAATCAACCCGAGTAGAATGGAATGGAATGGAATGGAATGGAATGGCATGGAATGGAATAGAATGGAATGAAATGGAATGGAATGGAATGGAATGGAATGGAATGGAATGGAATCGAATGGAATCGAATGGAATCGAATGGAATGGAGTGGAATTGAATGGAATCAACCAGAGTAGAACGGAATGGAATGGAACGGAATGGAATGGAACGGAACGGAAAGGAATGGAAAGGAGTGAAATGGAATGGAATCGAATGGAATCGAATGGAACCGAATGGAATGGAATGGAAGGGAATGGAATGGAATGGAATGGAATGGAATGGAATGGAATGGAATGGAATGGAATCATCCCGAGTAGAATGGAATGGATTGGAATGGAATGGATTGGAATGGAATGGAATGGAATGGAATGGAATGGAATGGAATGGAAAGGAATGGAATGGAATGGAATGGAATCAACCCGAGTAGAAGGGAATGGAATGGAATGGAATGGAATGGAATGGAATGGAATGGAATGGAATGGAATTCAATGGAATAGGATGGAATGGAATGGAATGGAATGGAATGGAATGGAATGGAATGGAATCGAATGGAATCGAATGGAATCGAATGGAATGGAATGGAATAGAATGGAATCAACCAGAGTAGAAAGGAATGGAATGGAATGGAATGGAATGGAATGGAATGGAATGGAATGGAATGGAATGGAATGCAATGAAATGGAAAGGAATGGAATGGAATAGAATGGAATGGACTGGAATGAAATGGAAAGGAATGGAATGGACTGGAATGGAATGGAATGGAATCAACCCGAGTAGAATGGAATGGATTGGAATGGAATGGAATGGAATCGAATGGAATCAAATGGAACCGACTGGAATGGAATGGAAGGGAATGGAATGGAATGGAATGGAATGGAATGGAATGGAATGGAATGGAATGGAATCAACCCGAGTAGAAAGGAATGGATTGGAATGGAATGGAATATAATGTAATGGAATGGAATGGAATCGAATGGAATCGAATGGAATCGAATGGAATGGAATGGAATGGAATGGAATGGAATGGAATTCAATGGAATGGAATGGAATGGAATGGAATCAACCCGAGTAGAACGGAATGGAATGGAATGGAATGGAATGGAATGGAATGGAATGGAATGGAATGGAATGGAATGGAGTGGAGTGGAATGGAGTGGAATGGAATGGAATGGAATAGAATGGAATGGAATTCAATGGAATAGAATGGAATGGAATCAACCCGAGTAGAATGGAATGGATTGGAATGGAATGGAATGGAATGGAATGGAATGGAATGGAATGGAATGGAATCGAATGGAATGGAAAGGAATGGAATGGACGCGAGTAGAACGGAATGGAATGGAATGGAATGGAATGGAATGGAATGGAATGGAATGGAATGAACCCGAGTGGAAAGGAATGGAATGGAATGGAATGGAATGGAATGGAATTCAATGGAATGGAACGGAATGGAATCAACCCGAGCAGAATGGAATGGATAGGAATGGAATGGAATGGAATGGAATGTAATTCAATAGAATAGAATGGAAGGGAATGGAAAGGAATGGAATGGAATGGAATGGAATGGAATGGAATGGAATGGAATGGAATTCAATGGAATGGAACGGAATGGAATGGAATGGAATGGAATGGAATGGAATGGAATGGAATGGAATGGAGTGGAATGGAAGGGAATGGAATGGAATGGAATGGAATGGAATGGAATGGAATGGAATCAACAGGAGAAGAATGGAATGGATTGGAATGGAATGGAATGGAATGGAATCGAATGGAATGGAATGGAATGGAATGGAATGGAATGGAATGGAATGGACGCGAGTAGAACGGAATGGAATGGAATGGAATGGAATGGAATGGAATGGAATGGAATGGAATGGAATGGAATGGATAGGAATGAACCCGAGTAGAACGCAATGGAGTGGAATGGAATGCAATGGAATAGAATGGAATGGAATGGAATGGAATGGAATGGAATCAACCCGAGTAGAATGGAATGGATAGGAATGGAATGGAATGGAATGGAATGTAATGCAATAGAATGGAATGGAAGGGAATGGAAAGGAATGGAATGGAATGGAAAGGAATGGAATGGAATGGAATCGAATGGAATCGAATGGAATCGAATGGAATGGAGTGGAATAGAGTGGAATCAACCCGAATAGAACGTAACAGAACGAAACGGAACGGAACGGAACGGAATGGAATGGTGTGAAATGGAATGGAATCAAATGGAGTCGAATGGAACCGAATGGAATGGAATGGAAGGGAATGGAATGGAATGGAATGGAATGGAATGGAATGGAATGGAATCAACCCGAGTAGAACGGAATGGAATGGAATGGAATGCAATGGAATGGAATGGAATGGAATGGAATGCAATGGAATGGAATGGAATGGAATGGAATGGAATGGAATGGAAAGCAATGGAATGGAATGGAATGGAATGGAATTCAATGGAATGGAATGGAATGGAATGGAATGGAATGGAATGGAATGGAATCAACCCGAGTAGAACGGAATGGAATGGAATGGAATGGAATGGAATGGAATGGAATGGAATGGAATTGAATGGAATTCAATGGAATGGAATGGAATGGAATGGAATGGAATGGAATGGAATCGAATGGAATGGAATGGAATGGAATGGAATCGAATGGAATCGAATGGAATGGAATGGAATGGAATGGAATGGAATGGAATGGAATCAACCCGAGTAGATTGGAATGGATTGGAATGGAATGGAATGGAATGGAATGGAATGGAATGGAATGGAATTCAATGGAAAAAATGAAATGGAATGGAATGGAATGGAATGGAATGGAATGGAATCTAATGGAATCGAATGGAATGGAATGGAATGGAATGGAATGGAATCGAATGGAATGGAATGGAATGGAATGGAATCGAATGGAATCGAATGGAATGGAATGGAATGGAATGGAATGGAATGGAATTTAATGCAATGGAATGGAATGGAATGGAATGGAATTCAATGGAATGGAATGGAATGGAATGGAATGGAATGGAATGGAATGGAATGGAATGGAATCAACCCGAGTAGAACGGAATGGAATGGAATGGAATGGAATGGAATGGAATGGAATGGAATGGAATGCAATGGAATGGAATGGAATGGAATGGAATGGAAAGCAATGGAATGGAATGGAATGGAATGGAATTCAATGGAATGGAATGGAATGGAATGGAATGGAATGGAATGGAATGGAATCAACCCGAGTAGAACGGAATGGAATGGAATGGAATGGAATGGAATGGAATGGAATGGAATGGAATTGAATGGAATGGAATGGAATGGAATGGAATGGAATGGAATGGAATGGAATGGAATGGAATGGAATGGAATGGAATGGAATGGAATCGAATGGAATCGAATGGAATGGAATGGAATGGAATGGAATGGAATGGAATGGAATCAACCCGAGTAGACTGGAATGGATTGGAATGGAATGGAATGGAATGGAATGGAATGAAATGGAATGGAATTCAATGGAAAAAATGAAATGGAATGGAATGGAATGGAATGGAATGGAATGGAATCTAATGGAATCGAATGGAATGGAATGGAATGGAATGGAATGGAATCGAATGGAATGGAATGGAATGGAATGGAATCGAATGGAATCGAATGGAATGGAATGGAATGGAATGGAATGGAATGGAATTTAATGCAATGGAATGGAATGGAATGGAATGGAATTCAATGGAATGGAATGGAATGGAATGGAATGGAATGGAATGGAATGGAATGGAATGGAATCAACCCGAGTAGAACGGAATGGAATGGAATGGAATGGAATGGAATGGAAAGGAATGGAATGGAATTCAATGGAATGGAATTCAATGGAATAGAATGGAATGGAATGGAATGGAATGGAATGGAATGAACCCGAGTAGAACGGAATGGAATATAATGGAATTGAATGGAATGGAATGGAATGGAATGGAATGGAATCGAATGGAATCGAATGGAATGGAATGGAATGGAATGGAATGGAATGGAATGGAATGGAATGGAATGGAATGGAATGGAATGGAATTGAATGGAATCGAATGGAATGGAATGGAATGGAATGGAATGGAATGGAATGGAATGGAATGGAATGGAATCAACCCGAGTAGATTGGAATGGATTGGAATGGAATGGAATGGAATGGAATGGAATGGAATGGAATGGAATTCAATGGAAAAAATGAAATGGAATGGAATGGAATGGAATGGAATGGAATGGAATGGAATCGAATGGAATGGAATGAAATGCAATGGAATGGAATGGAATGGAATGGAATGGAATGGAATGGAATGGAATGGAATGCAATGGAATGGAATGGAATGGAATGGAATTCAATGGAATGGAATGGAATGGAAAGGAATGGAATGGAATGGAATGGAATCAACACCAGTAGAACGGAATGGAATGGAATGGAATGGAATGGAATGTAACGGAATGGAATGGAATCGAATTGAATGGAATGGAATGGGATGGAATGGAATGGAATGGAATGGAATGGAATGGAATCGAATGGAATGGAATGGAATGGAATGGAATCGAATGGAATCGAATGGAATGGAATGGAATGGAATGGAATGGAATGGAAAGGAATGGAATGGAATGGAATGGAATGGAATCAACCCGAGTAGATTGGAATGGATCGGAATGGAATGGAATGGAATGGAATGGAATGGAATTCAATGGAAAAAATGAAATGGAATGGAATGGAATGGAATGGAATAGAATGGAATCGAATTTAATCGAATGGAATGGAATGGAATGGAATGGAATGGAATGGAATGGAATCGAATGGAATGGAATGGAATGGAATGGAATGGAATGGAATGGAATGGAATGGAATGGAATCGAATGGAATGGAATGGAATGGAATCGAATCGAATGGAATCGAATGGAATGGAATGGAATAGAATGGAATGGAATGGAATGGAATGGAATCAACCCGAGTAGATTGGAATGGATTGGAATGGAATGGAATGGAATGGAATGGAATGGAATGGAATTCAATGGAAAAAATGAAATGGAATGGAATGGAATGGAATGGAATGGAATGGAATGGAATCGAATGGAATGGAATGGAATGGAATGGAATGGAAAGGAATGGAATCGAATGGAATGGAATGGAATGGAATGGAATCGAATGGAATCGAATAGAATGGAATGGAATGGAATGGAATGGAATGGAATTGAATGGAATCAACCCGAGTAGATTGGAATGGATTGGAATGGAATGGAATGGAATGGAATGGAATTCAATGGAAAAAATGAAATGGAATGTAATGGAATGGAATGGAATGGAATCGAATGGAATCGGATGGAATCGAATGGAATGGAGTGTAATAGAATGGAATCAACCCGAATAGAACGGAACGGAACGGAACGGAACGGAACGGAATGGAATGGAATTGAGTGAAATGGAATGGAATCGAATGGAATCGAAAGGAACCGAATGGAATGGAATGGAAGGGAATGGAATGGAATGGAATGGAATGGAATGGAATCAACCCGAGTAGAATGGAATGGAATGGAATGGAATGGAATGGAATGGAATGGAATGGAATGGAATGGAATGGAATCAACCCGAGTAGAATGGAGTGGATTGGAATGGAATGGAATGGAATGGAATGGAATGAAATTCAATGGAATAGAATGAAATGGAATGGAATGGAATTGAATGTAGTGGAATGGAATGGAATGGAATGGAATGGAATGGAATGGAATGGAATGGAATGGAATGGAATGGAATGGAATCAACCCGAGTAGAACGGAATGGAATGGAATGGAATGGAATGGAATGGAATGGAATGGAATGGAATGGAATGGAATTCAATGGAATAGAATGGAATGGAATGGAATAGAATGGAATGGAATGGAATGGAATGGAATGGAATGGAATGGAATGGAATGGAATGGAATGGAATCAACCCGAGTAGAACGGAATGGATTGGAATGGAAAGGAATGGAATGGAATGGAATGGAATGAATGGAATGGAATGGAATGGAATGGAATCGAATGGAATCGAATGGAATCGAATGGAATGGAACGGAATGGAATGGAATGGAATGGAATCGAATGGAATGGAATGGAATGGAATGGAATGGAATGGAATCGAATGGAATCGAATGGAATCGAATGGAATGGAACGGAATGGAATGGAATGGAATGGAATGGAATGGAATGCAATGGAATGGAATGGAATGGAATGGAATTCAATGGAATAGAATGGAATGGAATGGAATGGAATGGAATGAACCCGAGTAGAACGGAATGGAATGGAATGGAAATGAATGGAATGGAATGGAATGGAATGGAATGGAATGGAATCAACCCGAGTAGAATGGAATGGATTGGAATGGAATGGAATGGAATGGAATGGAATTCAATGGAATAGAATGAAATGGAATGGAATGGAATGGAATGGAATGGAATGGAATGGAATGGAATGGAATGGAATCAACCCGAGTAGAATGGAATGGATTGGAATGGAATGCAATGGAATGGAATGGAATGGAATGGAATCAACCCGAGTAGAACGGAATGGAATGGTATGGAATTCAAAGAAATGGAATGGATTGGAATGGAATGGAATGGAATGGAATCAACCCGAGTAGAACGGAATGGAATGGAATGGAATGGAATGGAATGGCATGGAATGGAATGGAATGGAATGGAATCCACCCGAGTAGAACGGAATGGAATGGAATGGAATGGAATGGAATTCAAAGAAATGGAATGGAATGGAATGGAATGGAATCAACCCGAGTAGAACGGAATGGAATGGAATCTAATGGAATGGAATGGAATGGAATGGAATGGAATCAACCCGAGTAGAATGGAATGGATTGGAATGGAATGGAATGGAATGGAATGGAATTCAATGGAATAGAATGAAATGGAATGGAATGGAATGGAATGGAATGGAATGGAATGGAATGGAATGGAATCAACCCGAGTAGAATGGAATGGATTGGAATGGAATGCAATGGAATGGAATGGAATGGAATGGAATCAACCCGAGTAGAATGGAATGGAATGGAATGGAATTCAAAGAAATGGAATGGATTGGAATGGAATGGAATGGAATGGAATCAACCCGAGTAGAACGGAATGGAATGGAATGGAATGGAATGGAATGGCATGGAATGGAATGGAAAGGAATGGAATCAACCCGAGTAGAACGGAATGGAATGGAATGGAATGGAATGGAATTCAAAGAAATGGAATGGAATGGAATGGAATGGAATGGAATCAACCCGAGTAGAACGGAATGGAATGGAATCTAATGGAATGGAATGGAATGGCATGGAATGGAATGGAATGGAATGAAATGGAATGGAATGGAATGGAATGGAATGGAATGGAATGGAATGGAATCGAATGGAATCGAATGGAATCGAATGGAATGGAGTGGAATTGAATGGAATCAACCAGAGTAGAACGGAATGGAATGGAACGGAACGGAATGGAACGGAACGGAAAGGTATGGAATGGAGTGAAATGGAATGGAATCGAATGGAATCGAATGGAACCGAATGGAATGGAATGGAAGGGAATGGAATGGAATGGAATGGAATCAACCCGAGTAGAACGGAACGGAATGGAATGGAATGGAATGGAATGGAATGGAATGGAATGGAATGGAATTCAATGGAATAGAATGGAATGGAAAGGAATGGAATGGAATGGAATGGAATGGAATGGAATCAAATGGAATCGAATGAAATCGAATGGAATGGAATGGAATGGAATGGAATCAACCCGAGTAGAACGGAAGGGAATGGAATGGAATGGAATGGAATGGAATGGAATGGAATGGAATTCAATGGAATAGAATGGAATGGAAAGGAATGGAATGGAATGGAATGGAATGGAATGGAATCGAATGGAATCGAATGGAATCGAATGGAATTGAATGGAGTAGAATGGAGTCAACCAGAGTAGAAAGGAATGGAATGGAATGGAATGGAATGGAATGGAATGGAATGGAATGGAATGGAATGGAATGCAATGAAATGGAAAGGAATGGAATGGAATCGAATGGAATGGACTGGAATGAAATTTAAAGGAATGGAATGGACTGGAATGGAATGGAATGGAATCAACCCGAGTAGAATGGAATGGATTGGAATGGAATGGAATGGAATCGAATGGAATCAAATGGAACCGAATGGAATGGAATGGAATGGAATGGAATGGAATGGAATGGAATGGAATGGAATGGAATGGAATGGAATCAACCCGAGTAGAAAGGAATGGATTGGAATGGAATGGAATATAATGGAATGGAATGGAATGGAATCGAATGCAATCGAATGGAATCGAATGGAATGGAATGGATTGGAATGGAATGGAATTCAATGGAATGGAATGGAATGGAATGGAATGGAATGGAATGGAATGGAATCAACCCGAGTAGAACGGAATGGAGTGGAATGGAATGGAATGGAATGGAATAGAATGGAATGGAATGGAATGGAATGGAATGGAGTGGAGTGGAATGGAGTGGAATGGAATGGAATGGAATGGAATGGAATGGAATTCAATGGAATAGAATGGAATGGAATGGAATGGAATGGAATCAACCCGAGTAGAAAGGAATGGAATGGAATGGAATGGAATGGAATTGAATGGAATGGAATGAAATGGAATGGAATGGAATGGAATGCTATGAAATGGAATGGAATGGAATGGAATCGAATGGATTGGACTGGAATGAAATGGAATGGAATGGAATGGAATGGAATCGAATGGAATCGAATGGAATAGAATGGAAGGGAATGGAATGGAATGGAATCGAATGGAATGGAATGGAATGGAATGGAATCAAATGGAATCGAATGGAATGGAATGGAATGGAATGGAATGGAATGGAATGGAATTTAATGCAATGGAATGGAATGGAATGGAATGGAATTCAATGGAATGGAATGCAATGGAATCGAATGGAATGGAATGGAATGGAATGGACGCGAGTAGAACGGAATGGAATGGAATGGAATGGAATGGAATGGAATGGAATGGAATGGAATGGAATGGATAGGAATGAACCCGAGTAGAACGCAATGGAATGGAATGGAATGCAATGGAATAGAATGGAATGGAATGGAATGGAATGGAATGGAATCAACCCGAGTAGAATGGAATGGATAGGAATGGAATGGAATGGAATGTAATGTAATGCAATAGAATGGAATGGAAGGGAATGGAAAGGAATGGAATGGAATGGAAAGGAATGGAATGGAATGGAATCGAATGGAATCGAATGGAATCGAATGGAATGGAGTGGAATAGAGTGGAATCAACCCGAATAGAACGGAACAGAACGAAACGGAACGGAACGGAACGGAATGGAATGGTGTGAAATGGAATGGAATCAAATGGAGTCGAATGGAACCGAATGGAATGGAATGGAAGGGAATGGAATGGAATGGAATGGAATGGAATGGAATGGAATGGAATCAACCCAAGTAGAACGGAATGGAATGGAATGGAATGGAATGGAATGGAATGGAATGGAATGGAATGGAATGGAATGGAATGCAATGGAATGGAATGGAATGGAATGGAATGGAATGGAATGGAATGGAATGCAATGGAATGGAATGGAATGGAATGGAATTCAATGGAATGGAATGGAATGGAATGGAATGGAATGGAATGGAATGGAATGGAATCAACCCGAGTAGAACGGAATGGAATGGAATGGAATGGAATGGAATGGAATGCAATGGAATGGAATGGAATTGAATGGAATTCAATGGAATGGAATGGAATGGAATGGAATGGAATGGAATGGAATCGAATGGAATGGAATGGAATGGAATGGAATCGAATGGAATCGAATGGAATGGAATGGAATGGAATGGAATGGAATGGAATGGAATGGAATCAACCCGATTAGATTGGAATGGATTGGAATGGAATGGAATGGAATGGAATGGAATGGAATGGAATTCAATGGAAAAAATGAAATGGAATGGAATGGAATGGAATGGAATGGAATGGAATCGAATGGAATGGAATGGAATGGAATGGAATGGAATGGAATGGAATGGAATGGAATGGAATGGAATCGAATGGAATGGAATGGAATGGAATGGAATCGAATGGGATCGAATGGAATGGAATGGAATGGAATGGAATGGAATGGAATTTAATGCAATGGAATGGAATGGAATGGAATGGAATTCAATGGAATGGAATGGAATGGAATGGAATCAACCCGAGTAGAACGGAATGGAATGGAATGGAATGGAATGGAATGGAATGGAATGGAATTCAATGGAAAAAATGAAATGGAGTGGAATGGAATGGAATGGAATGGAATGGAATGGAATCGAATGGAATGGAATGGAATGGAATGGAATGGAATGGAATGGAATGGAATCGAATGGAATGGAATGGAATGGAATGGAATTGAATGGAATCGAATGGAATGGAATGGAATGGAATGGAATGGAATGGAATGGAACGGAATCAACCCGAGTAGATTGGAATGGATTGGAATGGAATGGAATGGAATGGAATGGAATGGAATTCAATGGAAAAAATGAAATGGAGTGGAATGGAATGGAATGGAATGGAATGGAATCGAATGGAATGGAATGGAATGGAATGGAATGGAATGGAATGGCATGGAATGGAATGGAATGGAATGCAATGGAATGGAATGGAATGGAATGGAATTCAATGGAATGGAATGGAATGGAATGGAATGGAATGGAATGGAATCAACCCGAGTAGAACGGAATGGAATGGAATGGAATGGAATGGAATGGAATGGAATGGAATGGAATGGAATGGAATGGAATTGAATGGAATGGAATGGAATGGAATGGAATGGAATGGAATGGAATGGAATGGAATGGAATCGAATGGAATGGAATGGAATGGAATGGAATGGAATGGAATGGAATGGAATGGAATGGAATGGAATGGAATGGAATGGAATGGAATGGAATGGAATGGAATGGAAAGGAATGGAATGGAATGGAATGGAATGGAATCAACCCGAGTAGATTGGAATGGATTGGAATGGAATGGAATGGAATGGAATGGATTCGAATGGAATCGAATGGAATGGAATGGAATGGAATGGAATGGAATGGAATGGAATGGAATGGAATGGAATGGAATTTAATGCAATGGAATGGAATGGAATGGAATGGAATTCAATGGAATGGAATGGAATGGAATGGAATGGAATGGAATGGAATGGAATCAACCCGAGTAGAACGGAATGGAATGGAATGCAATGGAATGGAATGGAATGGAATGGAATGGAATGGAATGGAATGGAATTCAATGGAATGGAATTCAATGGTATAGAATGGAATGGAATGGAATGGAATGAACCCGAGTAGAAAGGAATGGAATGGAATGGAATTGAATGGAATGGAATGGAATGGAATGGAATGGAATGGAATGGAATCGAATGGAATGGAATGGAATGGAATGGAATGGAATGGAATGGAATGGAATGGAATGGAATGGAATCGAATGGAATCGAATGGAATGGAATGGAATAGAATGGAATGGAATGGAATGGAATGGAATCAACCCGAGTAGATTGGAATGGACTGGAATGGAATGGAATGGAATGGAATGGAATGGAATGGAATTCAATGGAAAAAATGAAATGGAATGGAATGGAATGGAATGGAATGGAATGGAATGGAATGGAATGGAATGGAATGGAATGGAATGGAATGGAATCGAATGGAATGGATTGGAATGGAATGGAATGGAATGGAATCGAATGGAATCGAATGGAATCGAATGGAATGGAATGGAATGGAATGGAATGGAATGGAATGGAATCAACCCGAGTAGATTGGAATGGATTGGAATGGAATGGAATGGAATGGAATGGAATTCAATGGAAAAAATGAAATGGAATGGAATGGAATGGAATGGAATGGAATCGAATGGAATCGGATGGAATCAAATGGAATGGAGTGGAATAGAATGGAATCAACCCGAATAGAACGGAACGGAACGGAACGGAACGGAACGGAATGGAAAGGAATTGAGTGAAATGGAATGGAATCGAAAGGAATCGAAAGGAACCGAATGGAATGGAATGGAAGGGAATGGAATGGAATGGAATGGAATGGAATGGAATCAACCCGAGTAGAATGGAATGGAATGGAATGGAATGGAATGGAATGGAATGGAATGGAATGGAATGGAATGGAATGGAATCAACCCGAGTAGAATGGAGTGGATTGGAATGGAATGGAATGGAATGGAATGGAATGGAATGGAATGAAATTCAATGGAATAGAATGAAATGGAATGGAATGGAATTGAATGTAGTGGAATGGAATGGAATGGAATGGAATGGAATGGAATAGAATGGAATGGAATGGAATCAACCCGAGTAGAACGGAATGGAATGGAATGGAATGGAATGGAATGGAATGGAATGGAATTCAATGGAATAGAATGGAATGGAATGGAATAGAATGGAATGGAATGGAATGGAATGGAATGGAATGGAATGGAATGGAATGGAATCAACCCGAGTAGAACGGAATGGATTGGAATGGAAAGGAATGGAATGGAATGGAATGGAATGAATGGAATGGAATGGAATGGAATGGAATCGAATGGAATCGAATGGAATCGAATGGAATGGAACGGAATGGAACGGAATGGAATGGAATCGAATGGAATGGAATGGAATGGAATGGAATGGAATGGAATGGAATGGAATGGAATGGAATGGAATGGAATGGAATCAACCCGAGTAGAACGGAATGGAATGGAATGGAATGGAATGGAATGGAATGGAATGGAATGGAAGGGAATGGAATCAACCCGAGAAGAACGGAATGGAATGGAATGGAATGGAATGGAATGGAATGCAATGGAATGGAATGGAATGGAATGGAATTCAACGGAATAGAATGGAATGGAATGGAATGGAATGGGATGAACCCGAGTAGAACGGAATGGAATGGAATGGAATTGAATGGAATGGAATGGAATGGAATGGAATGGAATGGAATGGAATCAACCCGAGTAGAATGGAATGGATTGGAATGGAATGGAATGGAATGGAATGGAATTCAATGGAATAGAATGAAATGGAATGGAATGGAATGGAATGGAATGGAATGGAATGGAATGGAATGGAATGGAATGGAATCAACCCAAGTAGAATGGAATGGATTGGAATGGAATGGAATGGAATGGAATGGAATGGAATGGAATCAACCCGAGTGGAACGGAATGGAATGGAATGGAATGCAATGGAATTCAAAGAAATGGAATGGAATGGAATGGAATGGAATGGAATGGAATCAACCCGAGTAGAACGGAATGGAATGGAATGGAATGGAATGGAATGGCATGGAATGGAACGGAATGGAATGGAATCAACCCGAGTAGAACGGAATGGAATGGAATGGAATGGAATGGAATTCAAAGAAATGGAATGGAATGGAATGGAATGGAATGGAATCAACCCGAGTAGAACGGAATGGAATGGAATCTAATGGAATGGAATGGAATGGCATGGAATGGAATGGAATGGAATGAAATGGAATGGAATGGAAAGGAATGGAATGGAATGGAATGGAATCGAATGGAATCGAATGGAATCGAATGGAATGGAGTGGAGTTGAATGGAATCAACCAGAGTAGAACGGAATGGAATGGAACGGAACGGAATGGAACGGAACGGAAAGGAATGGAATGGAGTGAAATGGAATGGAATCGAATGGAATCGAATGGAACCGAATGGAATGGAATGGAAGGGAATGGAATGGAATGGAATGGAATGGAATGGAATGGAATCAACCCGAGTAGAACGGAACGGAATGGAATGGAATGGAATGGAATGGAATGGAATGGAATGGAATTCAATGGAATAGAATGGAATGGAAAGGAATGGAATGGAATGGAATGGAATGGAATGGAATCGAATGGAATCGAATGGAATCGAATGGAATGGAATGGAATGGAATGGAATCAACACGAGTAGAACGGAACGGAATGGAATGGAATGGAATGGAATGGAATGGAATGGAATGGAATTCAATGGAATAGAATGGAATGGAAAGGAATGGAATGGAATGGAATGGAATGGAATGGAATCGAATGGAATCGAATGGAATCAAATGGAATGGAATGGAGTAGAATGGAGTCAACCAGAGTAGAAAGGAATGGAATGGAATGGAATGGAATGGAATGGAATGGAATGGAATGGAATGGAATGGAATGGAATGCAATGAAATGGAAAGGAATGGAATGGAATCGAATGGAATGGACTGGAATGAAATTTAAAGGAATGGAATGGACTGGAATGGAATGGAATGGCATCAACCCGAGTAGAATGGAATGGATTGGAATGGAATGGAATGGAATCGAATGCAATCAAATGGAACCGAATGGAATGGATTGGAATGGAATGGAATGGAATGGAATGGAATGGAATGGAATGGAATGGAATCAACCCGAGTAGAAAGGAATGGAGTGGAATGGAATGGAATGGAATGGACTGGAATGGAATGGAGTGGAGTGGAATGGAGTGGAATGGAATGGAATGGAATGGAATGGAATGGAATGGAACTCAATGGAATAGAATGGAATGGAATGGAATGGAATGGAATCAACCCGAGTAGAAAGGAATGGAATGGAATGGAATGGAATGGAATTGAATGGAATGGAATGGAATGGAATGGAATGGAATGGAATGGAATGCAATGAAATGGAATGGAATGGAATGGAATCGAATGGATTGGACTGGAATGAAATGGAATGGAATGGAATCGAATGGAATCGAATGGAATAGAATGGAATGGAATGGAATGGAATCGAATGGAATGGAATGGAATGGAATGGAATCGAATGGAATCGAATGGAATGGAATGGAATGGAATGGAATGGAATGGAATGGAATGGAATTTAATGCAATGGAATGGAATGGAATGGAATGGAATTAAATGGAATGGAATGGAATGGAATGGAATGGAATGGAATGGAATGGAATGGAATGGAATCAACCCGAGTAGAACGGAATGGAATGGAATGGAATGGAATGGAATGGAATGGAATGGAATGGAATGGAATGGAATGGAATTCAATGGAATGGAATTCGATGGAATAGAATGGAATGGAATGGAATGGAATGGAACGGAATGAACCCGAGTAGAACGGAATGGAATGGAATGGAATGGAATGGAATGGAATGGAATTAAATGGAATGGAATCGAATGGAATGGAATGGAATGGAATGGAATCGAATGGAATCGAATGGAATGGAATGGAATGGAATTAAATGGAATGGAATGGAATGGAATCAACCCGAGTAGATTGGAATGGATTGGAATGGAATGGAATGGAATGGAATGGAATCGAAAGGAATGGAATGGAATGGAATTAAATGGAATGGAATCGAATGGAATGGAATGGAATGGAATGGAATGGAATGGAATGGAATGGAATGGAATGGAATGGAATTAAATGGAATGGAATGGAATGGAATCAACCCGAGTAGATTGGAATGGATTGGAATGGAATGGAATGGAACGGAATGGAATGGAATTCAATGGAAAAAATGAAATGGAATGGAATGGAATGGAATGGAATGGAATGGAATCGAATGGAATCGAATGGAATGGAATGGAATGGAATGGAATGGAATGGAATGGAATGGAATGGAATCGAATGGAATCGAATGGAATGGAATGGAATGGAATGGAATGGAATGGAATGGAAAGGAATGGAATCAACCCGAGTAGATTGGAATGGATTGGAATGGAATGGAATGGAATGGAATGGAATTCAATGGAAAAAATGGAATGGAATGGAATGGAATGGAAAGGAATGGAATGGAATGGAATCGAATGGAATCGGATGGAATCGAATGGAATGGAGTGGAATAGAATGAAATCAACCCGAATAGAACGGAACGGAACGGAACGGAATGGAATGGAATTGAGTGAAATGGAATGGAATCGAATGGAATCGAAAGGAACCGAATGGAATGGACTGGAAGGGAATGGAATGGAATGGAATGGAATGGAATGGAATCAACCCGAGTAGAATGGAATGGAATGGAATCGAATGGAATGGAATGGAATGGAATGGAATGGAATGGAATGGAATCAACCCGAGTAGAATGGAGTGTATTGGAATGGAATGGAATGGAATGGAATGGAATGGAATTCAATGGAATAGAATGAAATGGAATGGAATGGAATTGAATGGAGTGGAATGGAATGGAATGGAATGGAATGGAATGGAATGGAATGGAATGGAATGGAATCGAATGGAATGGAATGGAATGGAATGGAATGGAATCAACCCGAGTAGAACGGAATGGAATGGAATGGAATGGAATGGAATGGAATTCAATGGAATAGAATGGAATGGAATGGAATAGAATGGAATGGAATGGAATAGAATGGAATGGAATGGAATGGAATGGAATGGAATGGAATCAACCCGAGTAGAACGGAATGGATTGGAATGGAAAGGAATGGAATGGAATGGAATGGAATGAATGGAATGGAATGGAATGGAATGGAATCGAATGGAATCCAATGGAATGGAACGGATTGGAATGGAATGGAATGGAATCGAATGGAATGGAATGGAATGGAATGGAATCGAATGGAATGGAATGGAATGGAATGGAATGGAATGGAATGGAATGGAATGGAATGGAATGGAATGGAATGGAATGGAATGGAATGGAATGGAATCAACCCGAGTAGAACTGAATGGAATGGAATGGAATTGAATGGAATGGAATGGAATGGAATCAACCCGAGTAGAACGGAATGGAATGGAATGGAATGGAATGGAATGGAATGGAATGGAATGGAATGGAATGGAATGGAATGGAATGGAAGGGAATGGAATCAACCCGAGTAGAACGGAATGGAATGGAATGGAATGGAATGGAATGGAATGGAATGGAATGGAATGGAATGGAATTCAATGGAATGGAATGGAATGGAATGGAATGGAATCGAATGGAATGGAATGGAATCGAAAGGAATGGAAAGGAATGGAATGGACGCGAGTAGAACGGAATGGAATGCAATGGAATGGAATGGAATGGAATGGAATGGAATGAACCCGAGTAGAACGGAATGGAATGGAATGGAATGGAATGGAATGGAATGGAATGGAATGGAATGGAATGGAATGGAATGGAATGGAAGGGAATGGAATCAACCAGAGTAGAACGGAATGGAATAGAATGGAATGGAATGGAATGGAATGGAATGGAATGGAATGGAATCAACCCGAGTAGAATGGAATGGATTGGAATGGAATGGAATGGAATGGAATGGAATTCAATGGAATAGAATGAAATGGAATGGAATGGAATGGAATGGAATGGAATGGAATGGAATGGAGTGGAATGGAATGTAATGGAATCAACCCGAGTAGAATGGAATGAATTGGAATGGAATGGAATGGAATGGAATGGAATGGAATGGAATCAACACGAGTAGAACGGAATGGAATGGAATGGAATGGAATGGAATCGAATGGAATCGAATGGAATGGAATGGAATGGAATGGAATGGCATGGAATGGAATGGAATGGAATAGAATCAACCCGAGTAGAACGGAATGGAATGGAATGGAACGGAATGGAATTCAAAGAAATGGAATGGAATGGAATGGAATGGAATGGAATCAACCCGAGTAGAACGGAATGGAATGGAATGGAATGGAATGGCATGGAATGGAATGGAATGGAATGGAATCGAATGGAATCGAATGGAATGGAGTGGAATTGAATGGAATCAACCAGAGTAGAACGGAATGGAATGGAACGGAACGGAATGGAACGGAACGGAAAGGAATGGAATGGAGTGAAATGGAATGGAATCGAATGGAATCGAATGGAACCGAATGGAATGGAATGGAAGGGAATGGAATGGAATGGAATGGAATGGAATGGAATGGAATCAACCCGAGTAGAATGGAAAGGATTGGAATGGAATGGAATGGAATGGTATGGAATGGAATGGAATGGAATGGAATGGAATCGAATGGAATCCAATGGAATGGAATGGAATGGAATGGAATCAAACCGAGTAGAACGGAACGGAATGGAATGGAATGGAATGGAATGGAATCAACACGAGTAGAACGGAATGGAATGGAATGGAATGGAATGGAATGGAATGGAATGGAATTCAATGGAATGAAATGGAATGGAATGGAATCAACCCGAGTAGAACGGAATGGAATGGAATGGAAAGGAATGGAATGGAATGGAATGGAATGGAATGGAATGGAATTCAATGGAATGGAACGGAATGCAATGGAATGGAATGGAATGGAATGGAATGGAATGGAATGGAGTGGAATGGAATGGAATGGAATGGAATGGAATGGAATGGAATGGAATGGAATTCAATGGAATAGAATGGAATGGAATGGAATGGAATGGAATCAACCCGAGTAGAAAGGAATGGAACGGAATGGAATGGAATGGAATGGAATGGAATGGAATGGAATGGAATGGAATGGAATGCAATGCAGTGGAATGGAATCGAATGGAATCGAATCGAATGGACTGTAATGAAATGGAATGGAATGGAATGGAATGGAATGGAATGGAATGGAATGGAATGGAATGGAATTGAATGGAATCAACCCGAGTAGAATGGAATGGATTGGAATGGAATGGAATGGAATGGAATCGAATGGAATGGAATGGAATCGAAAGGAATGGAAAGGAATGGAATGGACGCGAGTAGAACGGAATGGAATGGAATGGAATGGAATGGAATGGAATGGAATGGAATGGAATGGAATGGAATGGAATCAACCCGAGTAGAACGGAATGGAATGGAATGGAATGGAATGGAATGGAATGGAATGGAATGGAATGGAATGGAATGGAATGGAATCAACCCGAGTAGAATGGAATGGATAGGAATGGAATGGAATGGAATGGAATGTAATTCAATAGAATGGAATGGAGGGGAATGGAAAGGAATGGAATGGAATGGAATGGAATCGAATGGAATCGAATGGAATCGAATGGAATGGAGTGGAATAGAGTGGAATCAACCCGAATAGAATGGAACGGAACGGAACGGAACGGAACGGAACGGAATGGAATGGAGTGTAATGGAATGGAATCAAATGGAGTCGAATGGAACCGAATGGAATGGAATGGAAGGGAATGGAATGGAATGGAATGGAATGGAATGGAATGGAATGGAATGGAATGGAATGGAATGGAATGGAATGGAATCAACCCGAGTAGAACGGAATGGAATGGAATGGAATGGAATGGAATGGAATGGAATGCAATGGAATGGAATGGAATGGAATGGAATGGAATTCATTGGAATGGAATGGAATGGAATTGAATGGAATGGAATCAACCCGAGTAGAACGGAATGGAATGGAATGGAATGGAATGGAATGGAATTTAATGGAATGGAATTCAATGGAATGGAATTCAATGGAATAGAATGGAATGGAATGGAAAGGAATGGAATGAACCCGAGTAGAACGGAATGGAATGGAATGGAATTGAATGGAATGGAATGGAATGGAATGGAATGGAATCGAATGGAATCGAATGGAATGCAATGGAATGGAATGGAATAGAATGGAATGGAATGGAATGGAATGGAATCGAATGGAATCGAATGGAATCGAATGTAATGGAATGGAATGGAAAGGAATGGAAAGGAATGGAATGGAATGGAATCAACCCGAGTAGATTGGAATGGATTGGAATGGAATGGAATGGAATGGAATGGAATTCAATGGAAAAAATGAAATGGAATTGAATGGAATGGAATGGAATGGAATCGAATGGAATGGAATGGAATGGAATGGAATGGAATGGAATGGAATCGAATGGAATGGAATGGAATGGAATGGAATCGAATGGAATCGAATGGAATGGAATGGAGTGGAATGGAATGGAATGGAATGGAATGGAATGGAATCAACCCGAGTAGATTGGAATGGATTGGAATGGAATGGAATGGAATGGAATGGAATGGAATGGAATGGAATCGAATGGAATCGAATGGAATCGAATGGAATGGAGTGGAATAGAATGGAATCAACCCGAGTAGAACGGAATGGAATGGAACGGAACGGAACGGAACGGAACGGAACGGAACCGAATGGAATGGAAAGAAGGGAATTAAATGGAGTGGAATGGAATGGAATGGAATGGAATGGAATGGAATGGAGTGGAATGGAATCGAATGGAATGGAATGGAATGGAATGGAATCGAATGGAATCGAATGGAATGGAATGGAATGGAATGGAATGGAAAGGAATGGAATGGAATGGAATGGAATGGAATCAACCCGAGTAGATTGGAATGGATTGGAATGGAATGGAATGGAATGGAATGGAATGGAATTCAATGGAAAAAATGAAATGGAATGGAATGGAATGGAATGGAATGGAATGGAATCGAATTTAATCGAATGGAATGGAATGGAATGGAATGGAATGGAATGGAATCGAATGGAATGGAATGGAATGGAATGGATTCGAATGGAATCGAATGGAATGGAATGGAATGGAATGGAATGGAATGGAATGGAATGGAATGGAATTTAATGCAATGGAATGGAATGGAATGGAATGGAATTCAATGGAATGGAATGGAATGGAATGGAATGGAATGGAACGGAATGAACCCGAGTAGAACGGAATGGAATGGAATGGAATGGAATGGAATGGAATGGAATTAAATGGAATGGAATCGAATGGAATGGAATGGAATGGAATGGAATCGAATGGAATCGAATGGAATGGAATGGAATGGAATTCAATGGAATGGAATTCGATGGAATAGAATGGAATGGAATGGAATGGAATGGAACGGAATGAACCCGAGTAGAACGGAATGGAATTGAATGGAATGGAATGGAATGGAATGGAATTAAATGGAATGGAATCGAATGGAATGGAATGGAATGGAATGGAATCGAATGGAATCGAATGGAATGGAATGGAATGGAATTAAATGGAATGGAATGGAATGGAATCAACCCGAGTAGATTGGAATGGATTGGAATGGAATGGAATGGAATGGAATGGAATCGAATGGAATGGAATGGAATGGAATTAAATGGAATGGAATCGAATGGAATGGAATGGAATGGAATGGAATCGAATGGAATCGAATGGAATGGAATGGAATGGAATTAAATGGAATGGAATGGAATGGAATCAACCCGAATAGATTGGAATGGATTGGAATGGAATGGAATGGAACGGAATGGAATGGAATGGAATGGAATCGAATGGAATCGAATGGAATGGAATGGAATGGAATGGAATGGAAAGGAATGGAATGGAATGGAATGGAATGGAATCAACCCGAGTAGATTGGAATGGATTGGAATGGAATGGAATGGAATGGAATGGAATGGAATTCAATGGAAAAAATGAAATGGAATGGAATGGAATGGAATGGAATGGAATGGAATGGAATCGAATTTAATGGAATGGAATGGAATGGAATGGAATGGAATGGAATGGAATCGAATGGAATGGAATGGAATGGAATGGATTCGAATGGAATCGAATGGAATGGAATGGAATGGAATGGAATGGAATGGAATGGAATGGAATTTAATGCAATGGAATGGAATGGAATGGAATGGAATTCAATGGAATGGAATGGAATGGAATGGAATGGAATGGAATGGAATGGAATCAACCCGAGTAGAACGGAATGGAATGGAATGGAATGGAATGGAATGGAATGGAATGGAATGGAATGGAAGGGAATTCAATGGAATGGAATTCGATGGAATAGAATGGAATGGAATGGAATGGAATGGAACGGAATGAACCCGAGTAGAACGGAATGGAATGGAATGGAATGGAATGGAATGGAATGGAATTAAATGGAATGGAATCGAATGGAATGGAATGGAATGGAATGGAATCGAATGGAATCGAATGGAATGGAATGGAATGGAATTAAATGGAATGGAATGGAATGGAATCAACCCGAGTAGATTGGAATGGATTGGAATGGAATGGAATGGAATGGAATGGAATCGAATGGAATGGAATGGAATGGAATGGAATCGAATGGAATGGAATGGAATGGCATTAAATGGAATGGAATCGAATGGAATGGAATGGAATGGAATGGAATCGAATGGAATCGAATGGAATGGAATGGAATGGAATTAAATGGAATGGAATGGAATGGAATCAACCCGAGTAGATTGGAATGGATTGGAATGGAATGGAATGGAACGGAATGGAATGGAATTCAATGGAAAAAATGAAATGGAATGGAATGGAATGGAATGGAATGGAATGGAATCGAATGGAATCGAATGGAATGGAATGGAATGGAATGGGATGGAATGGAATGGAATGGAATGGAATGGAATCGAATGGAATCGAATGGAATGGAATGGAATGGAATGGAATGGAATGGAATGGAATGGAATGGAATCAACCCGAGTAGATTGGAATGGATTGGAATGGAATGGAATGGAATGGAATGGAATTCAATGGAAAAAATGGAATGGAATGGAATGGAATGGAAAGGAATGGAATGGAATGGAATCGAATGGAATCGGATGGAATCGAATGGAATGGAGTGGAATAGAATGGAATCAACCCGAATAGAACGGAACGGAACGGAACGGAATGGAATGGAATTGAGTGAAATGGAATGGAATCGAATGGAATCGAAAGGAACCGAATGGAATGGAATGGAAGGGAATGGAATGGAATGGAATGGAATGGAATGGAATCAACCCGAGTAGAATGGAATGGAATGGAATCGAATGGAATGGAATGGAATGGAATGGAATGGAATGGAATGGAATCAACCCGAGTAGAATGGAGTGTATTGGAATGGAATGGAATGGAATGGAATGGAATGGAATTCAATGGAATAGAATGAAATGGAATGGAATGGAATGGAATGGAGTGGAATGGAATGGAATGGAATGGAATGGAATGGAATGGAATGGAATGGAATGGAATGGAATCGAATGGAATGGAATGGAATGGAATGGAATGGAATCAACCCGAGTAGAACGGAATGGAATGGAATGGAATGGAATGGAATGGAATGGAATGGAATGGAATGGAATTCAATGGAATAGAATGGAATGGAATGGAATAGAATGGAATGGAATGGAATAGAATGGAATGGAATGGAATGGAATGGAATGGAATGGAATGGAATCAACCCGAGTAGAACGGAATGGATTGGTATGGAAAGGAATGGAATGGAATGGAATGGAATGAATGGAATGGAATGGAATGGAATGGAATCGAATGGAATCGAATGGAATCCAATGGAATGGAACGGATTGGAATGGAATGGAATGGAATCGAATGGAATGGAATGGAATGGAATGGAATCGAATGGAATGGAATGGAATGGAATGGAATGGAATGGAATGGAATGGAATCAACCCGAGTAGAACGGAATGGAATGGAATGGAATGGAATGGAATGGAATGGAATGGAATGGAATCAACCCGAGTAGAACGGAATGGAATGGAATGGAATGGAATGGAATGGAATGGAATGGAATGGAATGGAATGGAATGGAAGGGAATGGAATCAACCCGAGTAGAACGGAATGGAATGGAATGGAATGGAATGGAATGGAATGGAATGGAATGGAATGGAATTCAATGGAATAGAATGGAATGGAATGGAATGGAATGCAATGAACCCGAGTAGAACGGAATGGAATGGAATGGAATTGAATGGAATGGAATGGAATGGAATGGAATGGAATGGAATGGAATGGAATGGAATGGAATGGAATGGAATGGAATCAACCCGAGTAGAATGGAATGGATTGGAATGGAATGGAATGGAATGGAATGGAATTCAATGGAATAGAATGAAATGGAATGGAATGGAATGGAATGGAATGGAATGGAATGGAATGGAATGGAATGGAATCAACCCGAGTAGAATGGAATGAATTGGAATGGAATGGAATGGAATGGAATGGAATGGAATGGAATGGAATCAACCCGAGTAGAACGGAATGTAATGGAATGGAATGGAATGGAATCGAATGGAATCGAATGGAATGGAATGGAATGGAATGGAATGGCATGGAATGGAATGGAATGGAATAGAATCAACCCGAGTAGAACGGAATGGAATGGAATGGAACGGAATGGAATTCAAAGAAATGGAATGGAATGGAATGGAATGGAATGGAATCAACCCGAGTAGAACGGAATGGAATGGAATGGAATGGAATGGCATGGAATGGAATGGAATGGAATGGAATCGAATGGAATCGAATGGAATGGACTGGAATTGAATGGAATCAACCAGAGTAGAACGGAATGGAATGGAACGGAACGGAATGGAACGGAACGGAAAGGAATGGAATGGAGTGAAATGGAATGGAATCGAATGGAATTGAATGGAACCGAATGGAATGGAATGGAAGGGAATGGAATGGAATGGAATGGAATGGAATGGAATGGAATCAACCCGAGTAGAATGGAAAGGATTGGAATGGAATGGAATGGAATGGTATGGAATGGAATGGAATGGAATGGAATGGAATCGAATGGAATCGAATGGAATGGAATGGAATGGAATGGAATCAAACCGAGTAGAACGGAACGGAATGGAATGGAATGGAATGGAATGGAATCAACACGAGTAGAACGGAATGGAATGGAATGGAATGGAATGGAATGGAATGGAATGGAATGGAATGGAATTCAATGGAATGAAATGGAATGGAATGGAATCAACCCGAGTAGAACGGAATGGAATGGAATGGAAAGGAATGGAATGGAATGGAATGGAATGGAATGGAATGGAATTCAATGGAATGGAACGGAATGCAATGGAATGGAATGGAATGGAATGGAATGGAGTGGAATGGAATGGAATGGAATGGAATGGAATGGAATGGAATGGAATGGAATTCAATGGAATAGAATGGAATGGAATGGAATGGAATGGAATCAACCCGAGTAGAAAGGAATGGAACGGAATGGAATGGAATGGAATGGAATGGAATGGAATGGAATGGAATGGAATGGAATGGAATGCAATGCAGTGGAATGGAATCGAATGGAATCGAATCGAATGGACTGTAATGAAATGGAATGGAATGGAATGGAATGGAATGGAATGGAATGGAATGGAATGGAATTGAATGGAATCAACCCGAGTAGAATGGAATGGATTCTAATGGAATGGAATGGAATGGAATCGAATGGAATGGAATGGAATCGAAAGGAATGGAATGGAATGGAATGGACGCGAGTAGAACGGAATGGAATGGAATGGAATGGAATGGAATGGAATGGAATGGAATGGAATGGAATCAACCCGAGTAGAACGGAATGGAATGGAATGGAATGGAATGGAATGGAATGGAATGGAATGGAATGGAATGGAATGGAATGGAATGGAATGGAATGGAATGGAATGGAATGGAATGGAATCAACCCGAGTAGAAAGGAATGGATTGGAATGGAATGGAATATAATGTAATGGAATGGAATGGAATCGAATGGAATCGAATGGAATCGAATGGAATGGAATGGAATGGAATGGAATGGAATTCAATGGAATAGAATGGAAAGGAATGGAATGGAATGGAATCAACCCGAGTAGAAAGGAATGGAATGGAATGGAATTGAATGGAATGGAATGAAATGGAATGGAATGGAATGGAATGCAATGAAATGGAATGGAATGGAATGGAATCGAATGGATTGGACTGGAATGAAATGGAATGGAATGGAATGGAATGGAATCGAATGGAATCGAATGGAACAGAATGGAAGGGAATGGAATGGAATGGAATCGAATGGAATGGAATGGAATGGAATGGAATCAAATGGAATCGAATGGAATGGAATGGAATGGAATGGAATGGAATGGAATGGAATTTAATGCAATGGAATGGAATGGAATGGAATGGAATTCAATGGAATGGAATGCAATGGAATCGAATGGAATGGAATGGAATGGAATGGACGCGAGTAGAACGGAATGGAATGGAATGGAATGGAATGGAATGGAATGGAATGGAATGGAATGGATAGGAATGAACCCGAGTAGAACGCAATGGAATGGAATGGAATGCAATGGAATAGAATGGAATGGAATGGAATGGAATGGAATCAACCCGAGTAGAATGGAATGGATAGGAATGGAATGGAATGGAATGGAATGTAATGCAATAGAATGGAATGGAAGGGAATGGAAAGGAATGGAATGGAATGGAAAGGAATGGAATGGAATGGAATCGAATGGAATCGAATGGAATCGAATGGAATGGAGTGGAATAGAGTGGAATCAACCCGAATAGAACGGAACAGAACGAAACGGAACGGAACGGAACGGAATGGAATGGTGTGAAATGGAATGGAATCAAATGGAGTCGAATGGAACCGAATGGAATGGAATGGAAGGGAATGGAATGGAATGGAATGGAATGGAATGGAATGGAATGGAATCAACCCGAGTAGAACGGAATGGAATGGAATGGAATGGAATGGAATGGAATGGAATGGAATGGAATGGAATGCAATGGAATGGAATGGAATGGAATGGAATGGAATGGAATGGAATGCAATGGAATGGAATGGAATGGAATGGAATTCAATGGAATGGAATGGAATGGAATGGAATGGAATGGAATGGAATCGAATGGAATGGAATGGAATGGAATGGAATCGAATGGAATGGAATGGAATGGAATGGAATGGAATGGAATCAACCCGAGTAGATTGGAATGGATTGGAATGGAATGGAATGGAATGGAATGGAATGGAATGGAATTCAATGGAAAAAATGAAATGGAATGGAATGGAATGGAATGGAATGGAATGGAATCGAATGGAATGGAATGGAATGGAATGGAATGGAATGGAATGGAATGGAATGGAATCGAATGGAATGGAATGGAATGGAATGGAATCGAATGGAATCGAATGGAATGGAATGGAATGGAATGGAATGGAATGGAATTTAATGCAATGGAATGGAATGGAATGGAATGGAATTCAATGGAATGGAATGGAATGGAATGGAATGGAATGGAATGGAATGGAATGGAATGGAATGGAATCAACCCGAGTAGAACGGAATGGAATGGAATGGAAAGGAATGGAATGGAATTCAATGGAAAAAATGAAATGGAGTGGAATGGAATGGAGTGGAATGGAATGGAATCGAATGGAATCGAATGGAATGGAATGGAATGGAATGGAATCGAATGGAATGGAATGGAATGGAATGGAATTGAATGGAATCGAATGGAATGGAAAGGAATGGAATGGAATGGAATGGAATGGAATGGAATGGAATCAACCCGAGTAGATTGGAATGGATTGGAATGGAATGGAATGGAATGGAATGGAATAGAATTCAATGGAAAAAATGAAATGGAGTGGAATGGAATGGAATGGAATGGAATGGAATGGAATGGAATGGAATGCAATGGAATGGAATGGAATGGAATGGAATGGTATGGAATGGAATGCAATGGAATGGAATGGAATGGAATGGAATTCAATGGAATGGAATGGAATGGAATGGAATGGAATGGAATGGAATGGAATCAACCCGAGTAGAACGGAATGGAATGGAATGGAATGGAATGGAATGGAATGGAATGGAATGGAATGGAATGGAATGGAATGGAATGGAATTCCATGGAATGGAATTCGATGGAATAGAATGGAATGGAATGGAATGGAATGGAACGGAATGAAACCGAGTAGAACGGAATGGAATGGAATGGAATGGAATGGAATGGAATGGAATTAAATGGAATGGAATCGAATGGAATGGAATGGAATGGAATGGAATCGAATGGAATCGAATGGAATGGAATGGAATGGAATTAAATGGAATGGAATGGAATGGAATCAACCCGAGTAGATTGGAATGGATTGGAATGGAATGGAATGGAATGGAATGGAATCGAATGGAATGGAATGGAATGGAATCGAATGGAATGGAATGGAATGGAATGGAATGGAATGGAATGGAATGGAATCAACCCGAGTAGAATGGAGTGTATTGGAATGGAATGGAATGGAATGGAATGGAATGGAATTCAATGGAATAGATGAAATGGAATGGAATGGAATTGAATGGAGTGGAATGGAATGGAATGGAATGGAATCGAATGGAATGGAATGGAATGGAATGGAATCAACCCGAGTAGAACGGAATGGAATGGAATGGAATGGAATGGAATGGAATGGAATGGAATGGAATGGAATGGAATTCAATGGAATAGAATGGAATGGAATGGAATAGAATGGAATGGAATGGAATAGAATGGAATGGAATGGAATGGAATGGAATGGAATGGAATCAACCCGAGTAGAACGGAATGGATTGGTATGGAAAGGAATGGAATGGAATGGAATGGAATGAATGGAATGGAATGGAATGGAATGGAATGGAATCGAATGGAATCGAATGGAATCCAATGGAATGGAACGGATTGGAATGGAATGGAATGGAATCGAATGGAATGGAATGGAATGGAATGGAATCGAATGGAATGGAATGGAATGGAATGGAATGGAATGGAATGGAATGGAATGGAATGGAATGGAATGGAATGGAATGGAATCAACCCGAGTAGAACGGAATGGAATGGAATGGAATGGAATGGAATGGAATGGAATGGAATCAACCCGAGTAGAACGGAATGGAATGGAATGGAATGGAATGGAATGGAATGGAATGGAATGGAATGGAATGGAAGGGAATGGAATCAACCCGAGTAGAACGGAATGGAATGGAATGGAATGGAATGGAATGGAATGGAATGGAATGGAATGGAATGGAATGGAATTCAATGGAATAGAATGGAATGGAATGGAATGGAATGCAATGAACCCGAGTAGAACGGAATGGAATGGAATGGAATTGAATGGAATGGAATGGAATGGAATGGAATGGAATGGAATGGAATGGAATGGAATGGAATCAACCCGAGTAGAATGTAATGGATTGGAATGGAATGGAATGGAATGGAATGGAATTCAATGGAATAGAATGAAATGGAATGGAATGGAATGGAATGGAATGGAATGGAATGGAATGGAATGGAATGGAATCAACCCGAGTAGAATGGAATGAATTGGAATGGAATGGAATGGAATGGAATGGAATGGAATGGAATCAACCCGAGTAGAACGGAATGGAATGGAATGGAATGGAATGGAATCGAATGGAATCGAATGGAATGGAATGGAATGGAATGGAATGGCATGGAATGGAATGGAATGGAATAGAATCAACCCGAGTAGAACGGAATGGAATGGAATGGAACGGAATGGAATTCAAAGAAATGGAATGGAATGGAATGGAATGGAATGGAATCAACCCGAGTAGAACGGAATGGAATGGAATGGAATGGAATGGCATGGAATGGAATGGAATGGAATGGAATCGAATGGAATCGAATGGAATGGAGTGGAATTGAATGGAATCAACCAGAGTAGAACGGAATGGAATGGAACGGAACGGAATGGAACGGAACGGAAAGGAATGGAATGGAGTGAAATGGAATGGAATCGAATGGAATCGAATGGAACCGAATGGAATGGAATGGAAGGGAATGGAATGGAATGGAATGGAATGGAATCAACCCGAGTAGAATGGAAAGGATTGGAATGGAATGGAATGGAATGGTATGGAATGGAATGGAATGGAATGGAATGGAATCGAATGGAATCGAATGGAATGTAATGGAATGGAATGGATTCAAACCGAGTAGAACGGACCGGAATGGAATGGAATGGAATGGAATGGAATCAACACGAGTAGAACGGAATGGAATGGAATGGAATGGAATGGAATGGAATGGAATGGAATTCAATGGAATGAAATGGAATGGAATGGAATCAACCCGAGTAGAACGGAATGGAATGGAATGGAAAGGAATGGAATGGAATGGAATGGAATGGAATGGAATGGAATTCCATGGAATGGAACGGAATGCAATGGAATGGAATGGAATGGAATGGAATGGAATGGAATGGAGTGGAATGGAATGGAATGGAATGGAATGGAATGGAATGGAATGGAATGGAATTCAATGGAATAGAATGGAATGGAATGGAATGGAATGGAATCAACCCGAGTAGAAAGGAATGGAACGGAATGGAATGGAATGGAATGGAATGGAATGGAATGGAATGGAATGGAATGGAATGGAATGGAATGCAATGCATTGGAATGGAATCGAATGGAATCGAATCGAATGGACTGTAATGAAATGGAATGGAATGGAATGGAATGGAATGGAATGGAATGGAATGGAATGGAATTGAATGGAATCAACCCGAGTAGAATGGAATGGATTGGAATGGAATGGAATGGAATGGAATCGAATGGAATGGAATGGAATCGAAAGGAATGGAAAGGAATGGAATGGACGCGAGTAGAACGGAATGGAATGGAATGGAATGGAATGGAATGGAACGGAATGGAATGGAATGGAATCAACCCGAGTAGAACGGAATGGAATGGAATGGAATGGAATGGAATGGAATGGAATGGAACGGAATGGAATGGAATGGAATGGAATGGAATGGAATCAACCCGAGTAGAAAGGAATGGATTGGAATGGAATGGAATATAATGTAATGGAATGGAATGGAATCGAATGGAATCGAATGGAATCGAATGGAATGGAATGGAATGGAATGGAATGGAATTCAATGGAATAGAATGGAATGGAATGGAATGGAATGGAATCAACCCGAGTAGAAAGGAATGGAATGGAATGGAATGGAATGGAATTGAATGGAATGGAATGAAATGGAATGGAATGGAATGGAATGCAATGAAATGGAATGGAATGGAATGGAATCAAATGGATTGGACTGGAATGAAATGGAATGGAATGGAATGGAATGGAATCGAATGGAATCGAATGGAACAGAATGGAAGGGAATGGAATGGAATGGAATCGAATGGAATGGAATGGAATGGAATGGAATCAAATGGAATCGAATGGAATGGAATGGAATGGAATGGAATGGAATGGAATTTAATGCAATGGAATGGAATGGAATGGAATGGAATTCAATGGAATGGAATGCAATGGAATCGAATGGAATGGAATGGAATGGAATGGACACGAGTAGAACGGAATGGAATGGAATGGAATGGAATGGAATGGAATGGAATGGAATGGATAGGAATGAACCCGAGTAGAACGCAATGGAATGGAATGGAATGCAATGGAATAGAATGGAATGGAATGGAATGGAATGGAATCAACCCGAGTAGAATGGAATGGATAGGAATGGAATGGAATGGAATGGAATGTAATGCAATAGAATGGAATGGAAGGGAATGGAAAGGAATGGAATGGAATGGAAAGGAATGGAATGGAATGGAATTCAATGGAATGAAATGGAATGGAATGGAATCGACCCGAGTAGAACGGAATGGAATGGAATGGAAAGGAATGGAATGGAATGGAATGGAATGGAATGGAATGGAATTCAATGGAATGGAACGGAATGCAATGGAATGGAATGGAATGGAATGGAATGGAATGGAATGGAGTGGAATGGAATGGAATGGAATGGAATGGAATGGAATGGAATGGAATGGAATTCAATGGAATAGAATGGAATGGAATGGAATGGAATGGAATCAACCCGAGTAGAAAGGAATGGAACGGAATGGAATGGAATGGAATGGAATGGAATGGAATGGAATGGAATGGAATGGAATGGAATGGAATGGAATCAACCCGAGTAGAATGGAGTGTATTGGAATGGAATGGAATGGAATGGAATGGAATGGAATTCAATGGAATAGAATGAAATGGAATGGAATGGAATGGAATGGAGTGGAATGGAATGGAATGGAATGGAATGGAATGGAATGGAATGGAATCGAATGGAATGGAATGGAATGGAATGGAATGGAATCAACCCGAGTAGAACGGAATGGAATGGAATGGAATGGAATGGAATGGAATGGAATGGAATGGAATTCAATGGAATAGAATGGAATGGAATGGAATAGAATGGAATGGAATGGAATAGAATGGAATGGAATGGAATGGAATGGAATGGAATCAACCCGAGTAGAACGGAATGGATTGGTATGGAAAGGAATGGAATGGAATGGAATGGAATGAATGGAATGGAATGGAATGGAATGGAATCGAATGGAATCGAATGGAATCCAATGGAATGGAACGGATTGGAATGGAATGGAATGGAATCGAATGGAATGGAATGGAATGGAATGGAATCGAATGGAATGGAATGGAATGGAATGGAATGGAATGGAATGGAATGGAATGGAATGGAATGGAATCAACCCGAGTAGAACGGAATGGAATGGAATGGAATGGAATGGAATGGAATGGAATGGAATCAACCCGAGTAGAACGGAATGGAATGGAATGGAATGGAATGGAATGGAATGGAATGGAATGGAATGGAATGGAATGGAATGGAATGGAAGGGAATGGAATCAACCCGAGTAGAACGGAATGGAATGGAATGGAATGGAATGGAATGGAATGGAATGGAATGGAATGGAATGGAATGGAATGGAATGGAATGGAATTCAATGGAATAGAATGGAATGAAATGGAATGGAATGGAATGGAATGGAATCAACCCGAGTAGAATGGAATGGATTGGAATGGAATGGAATGGAATGGAATGGAATTCAATGGAATAGAATGAAATGGAATGGAACGGAATGGAATGGAATGGAATGGAATGGAATGGAATGGAATGGAATGGAATCAACCCGAGTAGAATGGAATGAATTGGAATGGAATGGAATGGAATGGAATGGAATGGAATGGAATCAACCCGAGTAGAACGGAATGTAATGGAATGGAATGGAATGGAATCGAATGGAATCGAATGGAATGGAATGGAATGGAATGGAATGGCATGGAATGGAATGGAATGGAATAGAATCAACCCGAGTAGAACGGAATGGAATGGAATGGAACGGAATGGAATTCAAAGAAATGGAATGGAATGGAATGGAATGGAATGGAATCAACCCGAGTAGAACGGAATGGAATGGAATGGAATGGAATGGCATGGAATGGAATGGAATGGAATGGAATCGAATGGAATCGAATGGAATGGAGTGGAATTGAATGGAATCAACCAGAGTAGAACGGAATGGAATGGAACGGAACGGAATGGAACGGAACGGAAAGGAATGGAATGGAGTGAAATGGAATGGAATCGAATGGAATCGAATGGAACCGAATGGAATGGAATGGAATGGAATGGAATGGAATGGAATGGAATGGAATGGAATGGAATCAACCCGAGTAGAATGGAAAGGATTGGAATGGAATGGAATGGAATGGTATGGAATGGAATGGAATGGAATGGAATGGAATCGAATGGAATCGAATGGAATGGAATGGAATGGAATGGAATCAAACCGAGTAGAACGGAACGGAATGGAATGGAATGGAATGGAATGGAATCAACACGAGTAGAACGGAATGGAATGGAATGGAATGGAATGGAATGGAATGGAATGGAATGGAATGGAATTCAATGGAATGAAATGGAATGGAATGGAATCAACCCGAGTAGAACGGAATGGAATGGAATGGAAAGGAATGGAATGGAATGGAATGGAATGGAATGGAATGGAATTCAATGGAATGGAACGGAATGCAATGGAATGGAATGGAATGGAATGGAATGGAATGGAATGGAGTGGAATGGAATGGAATGGAATGGAATGGAATGGAATGGAATGGAATGGAATTCAATGGAATAGAATGGAATGGAATGGAATGGAATGGAATCAACCCGAGTAGAAAGGAATGGAACGGAATGGAATGGAATGGAATGGAATGGAATGGAATGGAATGGAATGGAATGGAATGCAATGCAGTGGAATGGAATCGAATGGAATCGAATCGAATGGACTGTAATGAAATGGAATGGAATGGAATGGAATGGAATGGAATGGAATGGAATGGAATGGAATGGAATTGAATGGAATCAACCCGAGTAGAATGGAATGGATTGGAATGGAATGGAATGGAATGGAATCGAATGGAATGGAATGGAATCGAAAGGAATGGAAAGGAATGGAATGGACGCGAGTAGAACGGAATGGAATGGAATGGAATGGAATGGAATGGAATGGAATGGAATGGAATGGAATCAACCCGAGTAGAAAGGAATGGATTGGAATGGAATGGAATATAATGTAATGGAATGGAATGGAATCGAATGGAATCGAATGGAATCGAATGGAATGGAATGGAATGGAATGGAATGGAATGGAATTCAATGGAATGGAATGGAATGGAATGGAATGGAATGGAATCAACCCGAGTAGAACGGAATGGAATGGAATGGAATGGAATGGAATGGAATGGAATGGAATGGAATGGAATGGAATGGAGTGGAGTGGAATGGAGTGGAATGGAATGGAATGGAATAGAATGGAATGGAATTCAATGGAATAGAATGGAATGGAATCAACCCGAGTAGAATGGAATGGATTGGAATGGAATGGAATGGAATGGAATGGAATGGAATGGAATGGAATCGAATGGAATGGAAAGGAATGGAATGGACGCGAGTAGAACGGAATGGAATGGAATGGAATGGAATGGAATGGAATGGAATGGAATGGAATGAACCCGAGTGGAACGGAATGGAATGGAATGGAATGGAATGGAATGGAATGGAATGGAATGGAATTGAATGGAATTCAATGGAATGGAATGGAATGGAATGGAATGGAATGGAATGGAATCGAATGGAATGGAATGGAATGGAATGGAATCGAATGGAATCGAATGGAATGGAATGGAATGGAATGGAATGGAATGGAATTCAATGGAATGGAATGGAATGGAATGGAATGGAATGGAATCAACCCGAGTAGAACGGAATGGAATGGAATGGAATGGAATGGAATGGAATGGAATGGAATGGAATGGAATGGAATGGAGTGGAGTGGAATGGAGTGGAATGGAATGGAATGGAATAGAATGGAATGGAATTCAATGGAATAGAATGGAATGGAATCAACCCGAGTAGAATGGAATGGATTGGAATGGAATGGAATGGAATGGAATGGAATGGAATGGAATGGAATCGAATGGAATGGAAAGGAATGGAATGGACGCGAGTAGAACGGAATGGAATGGAATGGAATGGAATGGAATGGAATGGAATGGAATGGAATGAACCCGAGTGGAACGGAATGGAATGGAATGGAATGGAATGGAATGGAATTCAATGGAATGGAACGGAATGGAATCAACCCGAGCAGAATGGAATGGATAGGAATGGAATGGAATGGAATGGAATGTAATTCAATAGAATAGAATGGAAGGGAATGGAAAGGAATGGAATGGAATGGAATGGAATGGAATGGAATGGAATGGAATGGAATTCAATGGAATGGAACGGAATGGAATGGAATGGAATGGAATGGAATGGAATGGAATGGAATGGAATGGAGTGGAATGGAAGGGAATGGAATGGAATGGAATGGAATGGAATGGAATGGAATCAACAGGAGAAGAATGGAATGGAGTGGAATGGAATGGAATGGAATGGAATCGAATGGAATGGAATGGAATCGAATGGAATGGAATGGAATGGAATGGACGCGAGTAGAACGGAATGGAATGGAATGGAATGGAATGGAATGGAATGGAATGGAATGGAATGGAATGGAATGGAATGGATAGGAATGAACCCGAGTAGAACGCAATGGAGTGGAATGGAATGCAATGGAATAGAATGGAATGGAATGGAATGGAATGGAATGGAATCAACCCGAGTAGAATGGAATGGATAGGAATGGAATGGAATGGAATGGAATGTAATGCAATAGAATGGAATGGAAGGGAATGGAAAGGAATGGAATGGAATGGAAAGGAATGGAATGGAATGGAATCGAATGGAATCGAATGGAATCGAATGGAATGGAGTGGAATAGAGTGGAATCAACCCGAATAGAACGTAACAGAACGAAACGGAACGGAACGGAACGGAATGGAATGGTGTGAAATGGAATGGAATCAAATGGAGTCGAATGGAACCGAATGGAATGGAATGGAAGGGAATGGAATGGAATGGAATGGAATGGAATGGAATGGAATGGAATCAACCCGAGTAGAACGGAATGGAATGGAATGGAATGGAATGGAATGGAATGGAATGGAATGGAATGCAATGGAATGGAATGGAATGGAATGGAATGGAATGGAATGGAAAGCAATGGAATGGAATGGAATGGAATGGAATTCAATGGAATGGAATGGAATGGAATGGAATGGAATGGAATGGAATGGAATCAACCCGAGTAGAACGGAATGGAATGGAATGGAATGGAATGGAATGGAATGGAATGGAATGGAATTGAATGGAATTCAATGGAATGGAATGGAATGGAATGGAATGGAATGGAATGGAATCGAATGGAATGGAATGGAATGGAATGGAATCGAATGGAATCGAATGGAATGGAATGGAATGGAATGGAATGGAATGGAATGGAATCAACCCGAGTAGATTGGAATGGATTGGAATGGAATGGAATGGAATGGAATGGAATGGAATGGAATGGAATTCAATGGAAAAAATGAAATGGAATGGAATGGAATGGAATGGAATGGAATGGAATCTAATGGAATCGAATGGAATGGAATGGAATGGAATGGAATGGAATCGAATGGAATGGAATGGAATGGAATGGAATCGAATGGAATCGAATGGAATGGAATGGAATGGAATGGAATGGAATGGAATTTAATGCAATGGAATGGAATGGAATGGAATGGAATTCAATGGAATGGAATGGAATGGAATGGAATGGAATGGAATGGAATGGAATGGAATGGAATCAACCCGAGTAGAACGGAATGGAATGGAATGGAATGGAATGGAATGGAATGGAATGGAATGGAATGCAATGGAATGGAATGGAATGGAATGGAATGGAATGGAATGGAAAGCAATGGAATGGAATGGAATGGAATGGAATTCAATGGAATGGAATGGAATGGAATGGAATGGAATGGAATGGAATGGAATCAACCCGAGTAGAACGGAATGGAATGGAATGGAATGGAATGGAATGGAATGGAATGGAATGGAATTGAATGGAATTCAATGGAATGGAATGGAATGGAATGGAATGGAATGGAATGGAATCGAATGGAATGGAATGGAATGGAATGGAATCGAATGGAATCGAATGGAATGGAATGGAATGGAATGGAATGGAATGGAATGGAATCAACCCAAGTAGACTGGAATGGATTGGAATGGAATGGAATGGAATGGAATGGAATGAAATGGAATGGAATTCAATGGAAAAAATGAAATGGAATGGAATGGAATGGAATGGAATGGAATGGAATCTAATGGAATCGAATGGAATGGAATGGAATGGAATGGAATGGAATCGAATGGAATGGAATGGAATGGAATGGAATCGAATGGAATCGAATGGAATGGAATGGAATGGAATGGAATGGAATGGAATTTAATGCAATGGAATGGAATGGAATGGAATGGAATTCAATGGAATGGAATGGAATGGAATGGAATGGAATGGAATGGAATGGAATGGAATGGAATCAACCCGAGTAGAACGGAATGGAATGGAATGGAATGGAATGGAATGGAATGGAATGGAATGGAATTCAATGGAATGGAATTCAATGGAATAGAATGGAATGGAATGGAATGGAATGGAATGGAATGAACCCGAGTAGAACGGAATGGAATATAATGGAATTGAATGGAATGGAATGGAATGGAATGGAATGGAATCGAATGGAATCGAATGGAATGGAATGGAATGGAATGGAATGGAATGGAATGGAATGGAATGGAATGGAATGGAATGGAATGGAATTGAATGGAATCGAATGGAATGGAATGGAATGGAATGGAATGGAATGGAATGGAATGGAATGGAATCAACCCGAGTAGAACGGAATGGAATGGAATGGAATGCAATGGAATTCAAAGAAATGGAATGGAATGGAATGGAATGGAATGGAATGGAATCAACCCGAGTAGAACGGAATGGAATGGAATGGAATGGAATGGAATGGCATGGAATGGAACGGAATGGAATGGAATCAACCCGAGTAGAACGGAATGGAATGGAATGGAATGGAATGGAATTCAAAGAAATGGAATGGAATGGAATGGAATGGAATGGAATCAACCCGAGTAGAACGGAATGGAATGGAATCTAATGGAATGGAATGGAATGGCATGGAATGGAATGGAATGGAATGAAATGGAATGGAATGGAAAGGAATGGAATGGAATGGAATGGAATCGAATGGAATCGAATGGAATCGAATGGAATGGAGTGGAGTTGAATGGAATCAACCAGAGTAGAACGGAATGGAATGGAACGGAACGGAATGGAACGGAACGGAAAGGAATGGAATGGAGTGAAATGGAATGGAATCGAATGGAATCGAATGGAACCGAATGGAATGGAATGGAAGGGAATGGAATGGAATGGAATGGAATGGAATGGAATGGAATCAACCCGAGTAGAACGGAACGGAATGGAATGGAATGGAATGGAATGGAATGGAATGGAATGGAATTCAATGGAATAGAATGGAATGGAAAGGAATGGAATGGAATGGAATGGAATGGAATGGAATCGAATGGAATCGAATGGAATCGAATGGAATGGAATGGAATGGAATGGAATCAACACGAGTAGAACGGAACGGAATGGAATGGAATGGAATGGAATGGAATGGAATGGAATGGAATTCAATGGAATAGAATGGAATGGAAAGGAATGGAATGGAATGGAATGGAATGGAATGGAATCGAATGGAATCGAATGGAATCAAATGGAATGGAATGGAGTAGAATGGAGTCAACCAGAGTAGAAAGGAATGGAATGGAATGGAATGGAATGGAATGGAATGGAATGGAATGGAATGGAATGGAATGGAATGGAATGCAATGAAATGGAAAGGAATGGAATGGAATCGAATGGAATGGACTGGAATGAAATTTAAAGGAATGGAATGGACTGGAATGGAATGGAATGGCATCAACCCGAGTAGAATGGAATGGATTGGAATGGAATGGAATGGAATCGAATGCAATCAAATGGAACCGAATGGAATGGATTGGAATGGAATGGAATGGAATGGAATGGAATGGAATGGAATGGAATGGAATCAACCCGAGTAGAAAGGAATGGAGTGGAATGGAATGGAATGGAATGGACTGGAATGGAATGGAGTGGAGTGGAATGGAGTGGAATGGAATGGAATGGAATGGAATGGAATGGAATGGAACTCAATGGAATAGAATGGAATGGAATGGAATGGAATGGAATCAACCCGAGTAGAAAGGAATGGAATGGAATGGAATGGAATGGAATTGAATGGAATGGAATGGAATGGAATGGAATGGAATGGAATGGAATGCAATGAAATGGAATGGAATGGAATGGAATCGAATGGATTGGACTGGAATGAAATGGAATGGAATGGAATGGAATGGAATCGAATGGAATCGAATGGAATAGAATGGAATGGAATGGAATGGAATCGAATGGAATGGAATGGAATGGAATGGAATCGAATGGAATCGAATGGAATGGAATGGAATGGAATGGAATGGAATGGAATGGAATGGAATGGAATTTAATGCAATGGAATGGAATGGAATGGAATGGAATTAAATGGAATGGAATGGAATGGAATGGAATGGAATGGAATGGAATGGAATGGAATGGAATCAACCCGAGTAGAACGGAATGGAATGGAATGGAATGGAATGGAATGGAATGGAATGGAATGGAATGGAATGGAATGGAATTCAATGGAATGGAATTCGATGGAATAGAATGGAATGGAATGGAATGGAATGGAACGGAATGAACCCGAGTAGAACGGAATGGAATGGAATGGAATGGAATGGAATGGAATGGAATTAAATGGAATGGAATCGAATGGAATGGAATGGAATGGAATGGAATCGAATGGAATCGAATGGAATGGAATGGAATGGAATTAAATGGAATGGAATGGAATGGAATCAACCCGAGTAGATTGGAATGGATTGGAATGGAATGGAATGGAATGGAATGGAATCGAAAGGAATGGAATGGAATGGAATTAAATGGAATGGAATCGAATGGAATGGAATGGAATGGAATGGAATGGAATGGAATGGAATGGAATGGAATGGAATGGAATTAAATGGAATGGAATGGAATGGAATCAACCCGAGTAGATTGGAATGGATTGGAATGGAATGGAATGGAACGGAATGGAATGGAATTCAATGGAAAAAATGAAATGGAATGGAATGGAATGGAATGGAATGGAATGGAATCGAATGGAATCGAATGGAATGGAATGGAATGGAATGGAATGGAATGGAATGGAATGGAATGGAATCGAATGGAATCGAATGGAATGGAATGGAATGGAATGGAATGGAATGGAATGGAAAGGAATGGAATCAACCCGAGTAGATTGGAATGGATTGGAATGGAATGGAATGGAATGGAATGGAATTCAATGGAAAAAATGGAATGGAATGGAATGGAATGGAAAGGAATGGAATGGAATGGAATCGAATGGAATCGGATGGAATCGAATGGAATGGAGTGGAATAGAATGAAATCAACCCGAATAGAACGGAACGGAACGGAACGGAATGGAATGGAATTGAGTGAAATGGAATGGAATCGAATGGAATCGAAAGGAACCGAATGGAATGGACTGGAAGGGAATGGAATGGAATGGAATGGAATGGAATGGAATCAACCCGAGTAGAATGGAATGGAATGGAATCGAATGGAATGGAATGGAATGGAATGGAATGGAATGGAATGGAATCAACCCGAGTAGAATGGAGTGTATTGGAATGGAATGGAATGGAATGGAATGGAATGGAATTCAATGGAATAGAATGAAATGGAATGGAATGGAATTGAATGGAGTGGAATGGAATGGAATGGAATGGAATGGAATGGAATGGAATGGAATGGAATGGAATCGAATGGAATGGAATGGAATGGAATGGAATGGAATCAACCCGAGTAGAACGGAATGGAATGGAATGGAATGGAATGGAATGGAATTCAATGGAATAGAATGGAATGGAATGGAATAGAATGGAATGGAATGGAATAGAATGGAATGGAATGGAATGGAATGGAATGGAATGGAATCAACCCGAGTAGAACGGAATGGATTGGAATGGAAAGGAATGGAATGGAATGGAATGGAATGAATGGAATGGAATGGAATGGAATGGAATCGAATGGAATCCAATGGAATGGAACGGATTGGAATGGAATGGAATGGAATCGAATGGAATGGAATGGAATGGAATGGAATCGAATGGAATGGAATGGAATGGAATGGAATGGAATGGAATGGAATGGAATGGAATGGAATGGAATGGAATGGAATGGAATGGAATGGAATGGAATCAACCCGAGTAGAACTGAATGGAATGGAATGGAATGGAATGGAATGGAATGGAATGGAATCAACCCGAGTAGAACGGAATGGAATGGAATGGAATGGAATGGAATGGAATGGAATGGAATGGAATGGAATGGAATGGAAGGGAATGGAATCAACCCGAGTAGAACGGAATGGAATGGAATGGAATGGAATGGAATGGAATGGAATGGAATGGAATGGAATGGAATTCAATGGAATGGAATGGAATGGAATGGAATGGAATCGAATGGAATGGAATGGAATCGAAAGGAATGGAAAGGAATGGAATGGACGCGAGTAGAACGGAATGGAATGCAATGGAATGGAATGGAATGGAATGGAATGGAATGAACCCGAGTAGAACGGAATGGAATGGAATGGAATGGAATGGAATGGAATGGAATGGAATGGAATGGAATGGAATGGAATGGAATGGAAGGGAATGGAATCAACCAGAGTAGAACGGAATGGAATAGAATGGAATGGAATGGAATGGAATGGAATGGAATGGAATGGAATCAACCCGAGTAGAATGGAATGGATTGGAATGGAATGGAATGGAATGGAATGGAATTCAATGGAATAGAATGAAATGGAATGGAATGGAATGGAATGGAATGGAATGGAATGGAATGGAGTGGAATGGAATGTAATGGAATCAACCCGAGTAGAATGGAATGAATTGGAATGGAATGGAATGGAATGGAATGGAATGGAATGGAATCAACACGAGTAGAACGGAATGGAATGGAATGGAATGGAATGGAATCGAATGGAATCGAATGGAATGGAATGGAATGGAATGGAATGGCATGGAATGGAATGGAATGGAATAGAATCAACCCGAGTAGAACGGAATGGAATGGAATGGAACGGAATGGAATTCAAAGAAATGGAATGGAATGGAATGGAATGGAATGGAATCAACCCGAGTAGAACGGAATGGAATGGAATGGAATGGAATGGCATGGAATGGAATGGAATGGAATGGAATCGAATGGAATCGAATGGAATGGAGTGGAATTGAATGGAATCAACCAGAGTAGAACGGAATGGAATGGAACGGAACGGAATGGAACGGAACGGAAAGGAATGGAATGGAGTGAAATGGAATGGAATCGAATGGAATCGAATGGAACCGAATGGAATGGAATGGAAGGGAATGGAATGGAATGGAATGGAATGGAATGGAATGGAATCAACCCGAGTAGAATGGAAAGGATTGGAATGGAATGGAATGGAATGGTATGGAATGGAATGGAATGGAATGGAATGGAATCGAATGGAATCCAATGGAATGGAATGGAATGGAATGGAATCAAACCGAGTAGAACGGAACGGAATGGAATGGAATGGAATGGAATGGAATCAACACGAGTAGAACGGAATGGAATGGAATGGAATGGAATGGAATGGAATGGAATGGAATTCAATGGAATGAAATGGAATGGAATGGAATCAACCCGAGTAGAACGGAATGGAATGGAATGGAAAGGAATGGAATGGAATGGAATGGAATGGAATGGAATGGAATGGAATTCAATGGAATGGAACGGAATGCAATGGAATGGAATGGAATGGAATGGAATGGAATGGAATGGAATGGAGTGGAATGGAATGGAATGGAATGGAATGGAATGGAATGGAATGGAATGGAATTCAATGGAATAGAATGGAATGGAATGGAATGGAATGGAATCAACCCGAGTAGAAAGGAATGGAACGGAATGGAATGGAATGGAATGGAATGGAATGGAATGGAATGGAATGGAATGGAATGGAATGCAATGCAGTGGAATGGAATCGAATGGAATCGAATCGAATGGACTGTAATGAAATGGAATGGAATGGAATGGAATGGAATGGAATGGAATGGAATGGAATGGAATGGAATTGAATGGAATCAACCCGAGTAGAATGGAATGGATTGGAATGGAATGGAATGGAATGGAATCGAATGGAATGGAATGGAATCGAAAGGAATGGAAAGGAATGGAATGGACGCGAGTAGAACGGAATGGAATGGAATGGAATGGAATGGAATGGAATGGAATGGAATGGAATGGAATGGAATGGAATCAACCCGAGTAGAACGGAATGGAATGGAATGGAATGGAATGGAATGGAATGGAATGGAATGGAATGGAATGGAATGGAATGGAATCAACCCGAGTAGAATGGAATGGATAGGAATGGAATGGAATGGAATGGAATGTAATTCAATAGAATGGAATGGAGGGGAATGGAAAGGAATGGAATGGAATGGAATGGAATCGAATGGAATCGAATGGAATCGAATGGAATGGAGTGGAATAGAGTGGAATCAACCCGAATAGAATGGAACGGAACGGAACGGAACGGAACGGAACGGAATGGAATGGAGTGTAATGGAATGGAATCAAATGGAGTCGAATGGAACCGAATGGAATGGAATGGAAGGGAATGGAATGGAATGGAATGGAATGGAATGGAATGGAATGGAATGGAATGGAATGGAATGGAATGGAATCAACCCGAGTAGAACGGAATGGAATGGAATGGAATGGAATGGAATGGAATGGAATGCAATGGAATGGAATGGAATGGAATGGAATGGAATTCATTGGAATGGAATGGAATGGAATTGAATGGAATGGAATCAACCCGAGTAGAACGGAATGGAATGGAATGGAATGGAATGGAATGGAATGGAATTTAATGGAATGGAATTCAATGGAATGGAATTCAATGGAATAGAATGGAATGGAATGGAAAGGAATGGAATGAACCCGAGTAGAACGGAATGGAATGGAATGGAATTGAATGGAATGGAATGGAATGGAATGGAATGGAATCGAATGGAATCGAATGGAATGCAATGGAATGGAATGGAATAGAATGGAATGGAATGGAATGGAATGGAATCGAATGGAATCGAATGGAATCGAATGTAATGGAATGGAATGGAAAGGAATGGAAAGGAATGGAATGGAATGGAATCAACCCGAGTAGATTGGAATGGATTGGAATGGAATGGAATGGAATGGAATGGAATTCAATGGAAAAAATGAAATGGAATTGAATGGAATGGAATGGAATGGAATCGAATGGAATGGAATGGAATGGAATGGAATGGAATGGAATGGAATCGAATGGAATGGAATGGAATGGAATGGAATCGAATGGAATCGAATGGAATGGAATGGAGTGGAATGGAATGGAATGGAATGGAATGGAATGGAATCAACCCGAGTAGATTGGAATGGATTGGAATGGAATGGAATGGAATGGAATGGAATGGAATGGAATGGAATCGAATGGAATCGAATGGAATCGAATGGAATGGAGTGGAATAGAATGGAATCAACCCGAGTAGAACGGAATGGAATGGAACGGAACGGAACGGAACGGAACGGAACGGAACCGAATGGAATGGAAAGAAGGGAATTAAATGGAGTGGAATGGAATGGAATGGAATGGAATGGAATGGAATGGAGTGGAATGGAATCGAATGGAATGGAATGGAATGGAATGGAATCGAATGGAATCGAATGGAATGGAATGGAATGGAATGGAATGGAAAGGAATGGAATGGAATGGAATGGAATGGAATCAACCCGAGTAGATTGGAATGGATTGGAATGGAATGGAATGGAATGGAATGGAATGGAATTCAATGGAAAAAATGAAATGGAATGGAATGGAATGGAATGGAATGGAATGGAATCGAATTTAATCGAATGGAATGGAATGGAATGGAATGGAATGGAATGGAATCGAATGGAATGGAATGGAATGGAATGGATTCGAATGGAATCGAATGGAATGGAATGGAATGGAATGGAATGGAATGGAATGGAATGGAATTTAATGCAATGGAATGGAATGGAATGGAATGGAATTCAATGGAATGGAATGGAATGGAATGGAATGGAATGGAACGGAATGAACCCGAGTAGAACGGAATGGAATGGAATGGAATGGAATGGAATGGAATGGAATTAAATGGAATGGAATCGAATGGAATGGAATGGAATGGAATGGAATCGAATGGAATCGAATGGAATGGAATGGAATGGAATTCAATGGAATGGAATTCGATGGAATAGAATGGAATGGAATGGAATGGAATGGAACGGAATGAACCCGAGTAGAACGGAATGGAATGGAATGGAATGGAATGGAATGGAATGGAATTAAATGGAATGGAATCGAATGGAATGGAATGGAATGGAATGGAATCGAATGGAATCGAATGGAATGGAATGGAATGGAATTAAATGGAATGGAATGGAATGGAATCAACCCGAGTAGATTGGAATGGATTGGAATGGAATGGAATGGAATGGAATGGAATCGAATGGAATGGAATGGAATGGAATTAAATGGAATGGAATCGAATGGAATGGAATGGAATGGAATGGAATCGAATGGAATCGAATGGAATGGAATGGAATGGAATTAAATGGAATGGAATGGAATGGAATCAACCCGAATAGATTGGAATGGATTGGAATGGAATGGAATGGAACGGAATGGAATGGAATGGAATGGAATCGAATGGAATCGAATGGAATGGAATGGAATGGAATGGAATGGAAAGGAATGGAATGGAATGGAATGGAATGGAATCAACCCGAGTAGATTGGAATGGATTGGAATGGAATGGAATGGAATGGAATGGAATGGAATTCAATGGAAAAAATGAAATGGAATGGAATGGAATGGAATGGAATGGAATGGAATGGAATCGAATTTAATGGAATGGAATGGAATGGAATGGAATGGAATGGAATGGAATCGAATGGAATGGAATGGAATGGAATGGATTCGAATGGAATCGAATGGAATGGAATGGAATGGAATGGAATGGAATGGAATGGAATTTAATGCAATGGAATGGAATGGAATGGAATGGAATTCAATGGAATGGAATGGAATGGAATGGAATGGAATGGAATGGAATGGAATCAACCCGAGTAGAACGGAATGGAATGGAATGGAATGGAATGGAATGGAATGGAATGGAATGGAATGGAAGGGAATTCAATGGAATGGAATTCGATGGAATAGAATGGAATGGAATGGAATGGAATGGAACGGAATGAACCCGAGTAGAACGGAATGGAATGGAATGGAATGGAATGGAATGGAATGGAATTAAATGGAATGGAATCGAATGGAATGGAATGGAATGGAATGGAATCGAATGGAATCGAATGGAATGGAATGGAATGGAATTAAATGGAATGGAATGGAATGGAATCAACCCGAGTAGATTGGAATGGATTGGAATGGAATGGAATGGAATGGAATGGAATCGAATGGAATGGAATGGAATGGCATTAAATGGAATGGAATCGAATGGAATGGAATGGAATGGAATGGAATCGAATGGAATCGAATGGAATGGAATGGAATGGAATTAAATGGAATGGAATGGAATGGAATCAACCCGAGTAGATTGGAATGGATTGGAATGGAATGGAATGGAACGGAATGGAATGGAATTCAATGGAAAAAATGAAATGGAATGGAATGGAATGGAATGGAATGGAATGGAATGGAATCGAATGGAATCGAATGGAATGGAATGGAATGGAATGGGATGGAATGGAATGGAATGGAATGGAATGGAATCGAATGGAATCGAATGGAATGGAATGGAATGGAATGGAATGGAATGGAATGGAATGGAATGGAATCAACCCGAGTAGATTGGAATGGATTGGAATGGAATGGAATGGAATGGAATGGAATTCAATGGAAAAAATGGAATGGAATGGAATGGAATGGAAAGGAATGGAATGGAATGGAATCGAATGGAATCGGATGGAATCGAATGGAATGGAGTGGAATAGAATGGAATCAACCCGAATAGAACGGAACGGAACGGAACGGAATGGAATGGAATTGAGTGAAATGGAATGGAATCGAATGGAATCGAAAGGAACCGAATGGAATGGAATGGAAGGGAATGGAATGGAATGGAATGGAATGGAATGGAATCAACCCGAGTAGAATGGAATGGAATGGAATCGAATGGAATGGAATGGAATGGAATGGAATGGAATGGAATGGAATCAACCCGAGTAGAATGGAGTGTATTGGAATGGAATGGAATGGAATGGAATGGAATGGAATTCAATGGAATAGAATGAAATGGAATGGAATGGAATGGAATGGAGTGGAATGGAATGGAATGGAATGGAATGGAATGGAATGGAATGGAATGGAATGGAATGGAATCGAATGGAATGGAATGGAATGGAATGGAATGGAATCAACCCGAGTAGAACGGAATGGAATGGAATGGAATGGAATGGAATGGAATGGAATGGAATGGAATGGAATTCAATGGAATAGAATGGAATGGAATGGAATAGAATGGAATGGAATGGAATAGAATGGAATGGAATGGAATGGAATGGAATGGAATGGAATCAACCCGAGTAGAACGGAATGGATTGGTATGGAAAGGAATGGAATGGAATGGAATGGAATGAATGGAATGGAATGGAATGGAATGGAATCGAATGGAATCGAATGGAATCCAATGGAATGGAACGGATTGGAATGGAATGGAATGGAATCGAATGGAATGGAATGGAATGGAATGGAATCGAATGGAATGGAATGGAATGGAATGGAATGGAATGGAATGGAATGGAATCAACCCGAGTAGAACGGAATGGAATGGAATGGAATGGAATGGAATGGAATGGAATGGAATGGAATCAACCCGAGTAGAACGGAATGGAATGGAATGGAATGGAATGGAATGGAATGGAATGGAATGGAATGGAATGGAATGGAATGGAAGGGAATGGAATCAACCCGAGTAGAACGGAATGGAATGGAATGGAATGGAATGGAATGGAATGGAATGGAATTCAATGGAAAAAATGAAATGGAATGGAATGGAATGGAATGGAATGGAATGGAATCGAATTTAATCGAATGGAATGGAATGGAATGGAATGGAATGGAATGGAATCGAATGGAATGGAATGGAATGGAATGGATTCGAATGGAATCGAATGGAATGGAATGGAATGGAATGGAATGGAATGGAATGGAATGGAATTTAATGCAATGGAATGGAATGGAATGGAATGGAATTCAATGGAATGGAATGGAATGGAATGGAATGGAATGGAACGGAATGAACCCGAGTAGAACGGAATGGAATGGAATGGAATGGAATGGAATGGAATGGAATTAAATGGAATGGAATCGAATGGAATGGAATGGAATGGAATGGAATCGAATGGAATCGAATGGAATGGAATGGAATGGAATTCAATGGAATGGAATTCGATGGAATAGAATGGAATGGAATGGAATGGAATGGAACGGAATGAACCCGAGTAGAACGGAATGGAATGGAATGGAATGGAATGGAATGGAATGGAATTAAATGGAATGGAATCGAATGGAATGGAATGGAATGGAATGGAATCGAATGGAATCGAATGGAATGGAATGGAATGGAATTAAATGGAATGGAATGGAATGGAATCAACCCGAGTAGATTGGAATGGATTGGAATGGAATGGAATGGAATGGAATGGAATCGAATGGAATGGAATGGAATGGAATTAAATGGAATGGAATCGAATGGAATGGAATGGAATGGAATGGAATCGAATGGAATCGAATGGAATGGAATGGAATGGAATTAAATGGAATGGAATGGAATGGAATCAACCCGAATAGATTGGAATGGATTGGAATGGAATGGAATGGAACGGAATGGAATGGAATGGAATGGAATCGAATGGAATCGAATGGAATGGAATGGAATGGAATGGAATGGAAAGGAATGGAATGGAATGGAATGGAATGGAATCAACCCGAGTAGATTGGAATGGATTGGAATGGAATGGAATGGAATGGAATGGAATGGAATTCAATGGAAAAAATGAAATGGAATGGAATGGAATGGAATGGAATGGAATGGAATGGAATCGAATTTAATGGAATGGAATGGAATGGAATGGAATGGAATGGAATGGAATCGAATGGAATGGAATGGAATGGAATGGATTCGAATGGAATCGAATGGAATGGAATGGAATGGAATGGAATGGAATGGAATGGAATTTAATGCAATGGAATGGAATGGAATGGAATGGAATTCAATGGAATGGAATGGAATGGAATGGAATGGAATGGAATGGAATGGAATCAACCCGAGTAGAACGGAATGGAATGGAATGGAATGGAATGGAATGGAATGGAATGGAATGGAATGGAAGGGAATTCAATGGAATGGAATTCGATGGAATAGAATGGAATGGAATGGAATGGAATGGAACGGAATGAACCCGAGTAGAACGGAATGGAATGGAATGGAATGGAATGGAATGGAATGGAATTAAATGGAATGGAATCGAATGGAATGGAATGGAATGGAATGGAATCGAATGGAATCGAATGGAATGGAATGGAATGGAATTAAATGGAATGGAATGGAATGGAATCAACCCGAGTAGATTGGAATGGATTGGAATGGAATGGAATGGAATGGAATGGAATCGAATGGAATGGAATGGAATGGCATTAAATGGAATGGAATCGAATGGAATGGAATGGAATGGAATGGAATCGAATGGAATCGAATGGAATGGAATGGAATGGAATTAAATGGAATGGAATGGAATGGAATCAACCCGAGTAGATTGGAATGGATTGGAATGGAATGGAATGGAACGGAATGGAATGGAATTCAATGGAAAAAATGAAATGGAATGGAATGGAATGGAATGGAATGGAATGGAATGGAATCGAATGGAATCGAATGGAATGGAATGGAATGGAATGGGATGGAATGGAATGGAATGGAATGGAATGGAATCGAATGGAATCGAATGGAATGGAATGGAATGGAATGGAATGGAATGGAATGGAATGGAATGGAATCAACCCGAGTAGATTGGAATGGATTGGAATGGAATGGAATGGAATGGAATGGAATTCAATGGAAAAAATGGAATGGAATGGAATGGAATGGAAAGGAATGGAATGGAATGGAATCGAATGGAATCGGATGGAATCGAATGGAATGGAGTGGAATAGAATGGAATCAACCCGAATAGAACGGAACGGAACGGAACGGAATGGAATGGAATTGAGTGAAATGGAATGGAATCGAATGGAATCGAAAGGAACCGAATGGAATGGAATGGAAGGGAATGGAATGGAATGGAATGGAATGGAATGGAATCAACCCGAGTAGAATGGAATGGAATGGAATCGAATGGAATGGAATGGAATGGAATGGAATGGAATGGAATGGAATCAACCCGAGTAGAATGGAGTGTATTGGAATGGAATGGAATGGAATGGAATGGAATGGAATTCAATGGAATAGAATGAAATGGAATGGAATGGAATGGAATGGAGTGGAATGGAATGGAATGGAATGGAATGGAATGGAATGGAATGGAATGGAATGGAATGGAATCGAATGGAATGGAATGGAATGGAATGGAATGGAATCAACCCGAGTAGAACGGAATGGAATGGAATGGAATGGAATGGAATGGAATGGAATGGAATGGAATGGAATTCAATGGAATAGAATGGAATGGAATGGAATAGAATGGAATGGAATGGAATAGAATGGAATGGAATGGAATGGAATGGAATGGAATGGAATCAACCCGAGTAGAACGGAATGGATTGGTATGGAAAGGAATGGAATGGAATGGAATGGAATGAATGGAATGGAATGGAATGGAATGGAATCGAATGGAATCGAATGGAATCCAATGGAATGGAACGGATTGGAATGGAATGGAATGGAATCGAATGGAATGGAATGGAATGGAATGGAATCGAATGGAATGGAATGGAATGGAATGGAATGGAATGGAATGGAATGGAATCAACCCGAGTAGAACGGAATGGAATGGAATGGAATGGAATGGAATGGAATGGAATGGAATGGAATCAACCCGAGTAGAACGGAATGGAATGGAATGGAATGGAATGGAATGGAATGGAATGGAATGGAATGGAATGGAATGGAATGGAAGGGAATGGAATCAACCCGAGAAGAACGGAATGGAATGGAATGGAATGGAATGGAATGGAATGGAATGGAATGGAATGGAATGGAATTCAATGGAATAGAATGGAATGGAATGGAATGGAATGCAATGAACCCGAGTAGAACGGAATGGAATGGAATGGAATTGAATGGAATGGAATGGAATGGAATGGAATGGAATGGAATGGAATGGAATGGAATGGAATGGAATGGAATGGAATCAACCCGAGTAGAATGGAATGGATTGGAATGGAATGGAATGGAATGGAATGGAATTCAATGGAATAGAATGAAATGGAATGGAATGGAATGGAATGGAATGGAATGGAATGGAATGGAATGGAATGGAATCAACCCGAGTAGAATGGAATGAATTGGAATGGAATGGAATGGAATGGAATGGAATGGAATGGAATGGAATCAACCCGAGTAGAACGGAATGTAATGGAATGGAATGGAATGGAATCGAATGGAATCGAATGGAATGGAATGGAATGGAATGGAATGGCATGGAATGGAATGGAATGGAATAGAATCAACCCGAGTAGAACGGAATGGAATGGAATGGAACGGAATGGAATTCAAAGAAATGGAATGGAATGGAATGGAATGGAATGGAATCAACCCGAGTAGAACGGAATGGAATGGAATGGAATGGAATGGCATGGAATGGAATGGAATGGAATGGAATCGAATGGAATCGAATGGAATGGACTGGAATTGAATGGAATCAACCAGAGTAGAACGGAATGGAATGGAACGGAACGGAATGGAACGGAACGGAAAGGAATGGAATGGAGTGAAATGGAATGGAATCGAATGGAATTGAATGGAACCGAATGGAATGGAATGGAAGGGAATGGAATGGAATGGAATGGAATGGAATGGAATGGAATCAACCCGAGTAGAATGGAAAGGATTGGAATGGAATGGAATGGAATGGTATGGAATGGAATGGAATGGAATGGAATGGAATCGAATGGAATCGAATGGAATGGAATGGAATGGAATGGAATCAAACCGAGTAGAACGGAACGGAATGGAATGGAATGGAATGGAATGGAATCAACACGAGTAGAACGGAATGGAATGGAATGGAATGGAATGGAATGGAATGGAATGGAATGGAATGGAATTCAATGGAATGAAATGGAATGGAATGGAATCAACCCGAGTAGAACGGAATGGAATGGAATGGAAAGGAATGGAATGGAATGGAATGGAATGGAATGGAATGGAATTCAATGGAATGGAACGGAATGCAATGGAATGGAATGGAATGGAATGGAATGGAGTGGAATGGAATGGAATGGAATGGAATGGAATGGAATGGAATGGAATGGAATTCAATGGAATAGAATGGAATGGAATGGAATGGAATGGAATCAACCCGAGTAGAAAGGAATGGAACGGAATGGAATGGAATGGAATGGAATGGAATGGAATGGAATGGAATGGAATGGAATGGAATGGAATGCAATGCAGTGGAATGGAATCGAATGGAATCGAATCGAATGGACTGTAATGAAATGGAATGGAATGGAATGGAATGGAATGGAATGGAATGGAATGGAATGGAATTGAATGGAATCAACCCGAGTAGAATGGAATGGATTCTAATGGAATGGAATGGAATGGAATCGAATGGAATGGAATGGAATCGAAAGGAATGGAATGGAATGGAATGGACGCGAGTAGAACGGAATGGAATGGAATGGAATGGAATGGAATGGAATGGAATGGAATGGAATGGAATCAACCCGAGTAGAACGGAATGGAATGGAATGGAATGGAATGGAATGGAATGGAATGGAATGGAATGGAATGGAATGGAATGGAATGGAATGGAATGGAATGGAATGGAATGGAATCAACCCGAGTAGAAAGGAATGGATTGGAATGGAATGGAATATAATGTAATGGAATGGAATGGAATCGAATGGAATCGAATGGAATCGAATGGAATGGAATGGAATGGAATGGAATGGAATTCAATGGAATAGAATGGAAAGGAATGGAATGGAATGGAATCAACCCGAGTAGAAAGGAATGGAATGGAATGGAATTGAATGGAATGGAATGAAATGGAATGGAATGGAATGGAATGCAATGAAATGGAATGGAATGGAATGGAATCGAATGGATTGGACTGGAATGAAATGGAATGGAATGGAATGGAATGGAATCGAATGGAATCGAATGGAACAGAATGGAAGGGAATGGAATGGAATGGAATCGAATGGAATGGAATGGAATGGAATGGAATCAAATGGAATGGAATGGAATGGAATGGAATGGAATGGAATGGAATGGAATGGAATTTAATGCAATGGAATGGAATGGAATGGAATGGAATTCAATGGAATGGAATGCAATGGAATGGAATGGAATGGAATGGAATGGAATGGACGCGAGTAGAACGGAATGGAATGGAATGGAATGGAATGGAATGGAATGGAATGGAATGGAATGGATAGGAATGAACCCGAGTAGAACGCAATGGAATGGAATGGAATGCAATGGAATAGAATGGAATGGAATGGAATGGAATGGAATCAACCCGAGTAGAATGGAATGGATAGGAATGGAATGGAATGGAATGGAATGTAATGCAATAGAATGGAATGGAAGGGAATGGAAAGGAATGGAATGGAATGGAAAGGAATGGAATGGAATGGAATCGAATGGAATCGAATGGAATCGAATGGAATGGAGTGGAATAGAGTGGAATCAACCCGAATAGAACGGAACAGAACGAAACGGAACGGAACGGAACGGAATGGAATGGTGTGAAATGGAATGGAATCAAATGGAGTCGAATGGAACCGAATGGAATGGAATGGAAGGGAATGGAATGGAATGGAATGGAATGGAATGGAATGGAATGGAATCAACCCGAGTAGAACGGAATGGAATGGAATGGAATGGAATGGAATGGAATGGAATGGAATGGAATGGAATGCAATGGAATGGAATGGAATGGAATGGAATGGAATGGAATGGAATGCAATGGAATGGAATGGAATGGAATGGAATTCAATGGAATGGAATGGAATGGAATGGAATGGAATGGAATGGAATCGAATGGAATGGAATGGAATGGAATGGAATCGAATGGAATGGAATGGAATGGAATGGAATGGAATGGAATCAACCCGAGTAGATTGGAATGGATTGGAATGGAATGGAATGGAATGGAATGGAATGGAATGGAATTCAATGGAAAAAATGAAATGGAATGGAATGGAATGGAATGGAATGGAATGGAATCGAATGGAATGGAATGGAATGGAATGGAATGGAATGGAATGGAATGGAATGGAATCGAATGGAATGGAATGGAATGGAATGGAATCGAATGGAATCGAATGGAATGGAATGGAATGGAATGGAATGGAATGGAATTTAATGCAATGGAATGGAATGGAATGGAATGGAATTCAATGGAATGGAATGGAATGGAATGGAATGGAATGGAATGGAATGGAATGGAATGGAATCAACCCGAGTAGAACGGAATGGAATGGAATGGAATGGAATGGAATGGAAAGGAATGGAATGGAATTCAATGGAAAAAATGAAATGGAGTGGAATGGAATGGAGTGGAATGGAATGGAATCGAATGGAATCGAATGGAATGGAATGGAATGGAATGGAATCGAATGGAATGGAATGGAATGGAATGGAATTGAATGGAATCGAATGGAATGGAAAGGAATGGAATGGAATGGAATGGAATGGAATGGAATGGAATCAACCCGAGTAGATTGGAATGGATTGGAATGGAATGGAATGGAATGGAATGGAATAGAATTCAATGGAAAAAATGAAATGGAGTGGAATGGAATGGAATGGAATGGAATGGAATGGAATGGAATGGAATGGAATGCAATGGAATGGAATGGAATGGAATGGAATGGTATGGAATGGAATGCAATGGAATGGAATGGAATGGAATGGAATTCAATGGAATGGAATGGAATGGAATGGAATGGAATGGAATGGAATGGAATCAACCCGAGTAGAACGGAATGGAATGGAATGGAATGGAATGGAATGGAATGGAATGGAATGGAATGGAATGGAATGGAATGGAATGGAATTCCATGGAATGGAATTCGATGGAATAGAATGGAATGGAATGGAATGGAATGGAACGGAATGAAACCGAGTAGAACGGAATGGAATGGAATGGAATGGAATGGAATGGAATGGAATTAAATGGAATGGAATCGAATGGAATGGAATGGAATGGAATGGAATCGAATGGAATCGAATGGAATGGAATGGAATGGAATTAAATGGAATGGAATGGAATGGAATCAACCCGAGTAGATTGGAATGGATTGGAATGGAATGGAATGGAATGGAATGGAATCGAATGGAATGGAATGGAATGGAATCGAATGGAATGGAATGGAATGGAATGGAATGGAATGGAATGGAATGGAATCAACCCGAGTAGAATGGAGTGTATTGGAATGGAATGGAATGGAATGGAATGGAATGGAATTCAATGGAATAGATGAAATGGAATGGAATGGAATTGAATGGAGTGGAATGGAATGGAATGGAATGGAATCGAATGGAATGGAATGGAATGGAATGGAATCAACCCGAGTAGAACGGAATGGAATGGAATGGAATGGAATGGAATGGAATGGAATGGAATGGAATGGAATGGAATGGAATGGAATTCAATGGAATAGAATGGAATGGAATGGAATAGAATGGAATGGAATGGAATAGAATGGAATGGAATGGAATGGAATGGAATGGAATGGAATCAACCCGAGTAGAACGGAATGGATTGGTATGGAAAGGAATGGAATGGAATGGAATGGAATGAATGGAATGGAATGGAATGGAATGGAATGGAATCGAATGGAATCGAATGGAATCCAATGGAATGGAACGGATTGGAATGGAATGGAATGGAATCGAATGGAATGGAATGGAATGGAATGGAATCGAATGGAATGGAATGGAATGGAATGGAATGGAATGGAATGGAATGGAATGGAATGGAATGGAATGGAATGGAATGGAATCAACCCGAGTAGAACGGAATGGAATGGAATGGAATGGAATGGAATGGAATGGAATGGAATCAACCCGAGTAGAACGGAATGGAATGGAATGGAATGGAATGGAATGGAATGGAATGGAATGGAATGGAATGGAAGGGAATGGAATCAACCCGAGTAGAACGGAATGGAATGGAATGGAATGGAATGGAATGGAATGGAATGGAATGGAATGGAATGGAATGGAATGGAATGGAATTCAATGGAATAGAATGGAATGGAATGGAATGGAATGCAATGAACCCGAGTAGAACGGAATGGAATGGAATGGAATTGAATGGAATGGAATGGAATGGAATGGAATGGAATGGAATGGAATGGAATGGAATGGAATGGAATCAACCCGAGTAGAATGTAATGGATTGGAATGGAATGGAATGGAATGGAATGGAATTCAATGGAATAGAATGAAATGGAATGGAATGGAATGGAATGGAATGGAATGGAATGGAATGGAATGGAATGGAATCAACCCGAGTAGAATGGAATGAATTGGAATGGAATGGAATGGAATGGAATGGAATGGAATGGAATCAACCCGAGTAGAACGGAATGGAATGGAATGGAATGGAATGGAATCGAATGGAATCGAATGGAATGGAATGGAATGGAATGGAATGGCATGGAATGGAATGGAATGGAATAGAATCAACCCGAGTAGAACGGAATGGAATGGAATGGAACGGAATGGAATTCAAAGAAATGGAATGGAATGGAATGGAATGGAATGGAATCAACCCGAGTAGAACGGAATGGAATGGAATGGAATGGAATGGCATGGAATGGAATGGAATGGAATGGAATCGAATGGAATCGAATGGAATGGAGTGGAATTGAATGGAATCAACCAGATTAGAACGGAATGGAATGGAACGGAACGGAATGGAACGGAACGGAAAGGAATGGAATGGAGTGAAATGGAATGGAATCGAATGGAATCGAATGGAACCGAATGGAATGGAATGGAAGGGAATGGAATGGAATGGAATGGAATGGAATCAACCCGAGTAGAATGGAAAGGATTGGAATGGAATGGAATGGAATGGTATGGAATGGAATGGAATGGAATGGAATGGAATCGAATGGAATCGAATGGAATGTAATGGAATGGAATGGATTCAAACCGAGTAGAACGGAACGGAATGGAATGGAATGGAATGGAATGGAATCAACACGAGTAGAACGGAATGGAATGGAATGGAATGGAATGGAATGGAATGGAATGGAATGGAATTCAATGGAATGAAATGGAATGGAATGGAATCAACCCGAGTAGAACGGAATGGAATGGAATGGAAAGGAATGGAATGGAATGGAATGGAATGGAATGGAATGGAATGGAATGGAATTCAATGGAATGGAACGGAATGCAATGGAATGGAATGGAATGGAATGGAATGGAATGGAATGGAGTGGAATGGAATGGAATGGAATGGAATGGAATGGAATGGAATGGAATGGAATTCAATGGAATAGAATGGAATGGAATGGAATGGAATGGAATCAACCCGAGTAGAAAGGAATGGAACGGAATGGAATGGAATGGAATGGAATGGAATGGAATGGAATGGAATGGAATGGAATGGAATGGAATGCAATGCATTGGAATGGAATCGAATGGAATCGAATCGAATGGACTGTAATGAAATGGAATGGAATGGAATGGAATGGAATGGAATGGAATGGAATGGAATGGAATTGAATGGAATCAACCCGAGTAGAATGGAATGGATTGGAATGGAATGGAATGGAATGGAATCGAATGGAATGGAATGGAATCGAAAGGAATGGAAAGGAATGGAATGGACGCGAGTAGAACGGAATGGAATGGAATGGAATGGAATGGAATGGAACGGAATGGAATGGAATGGAATCAACCCGAGTAGAAAGGAATGGAATGGAATGGAATGGAATGGAATGGAATGGAATGGAATGGAATGGAATGGAATGGAATGGAATGGAATCAACCCGAGTAGAAAGGAATGGATTGGAATGGAATGGAATATAATGTAATGGAATGGAATGGAATCGAATGGAATCGAATGGAATCGAATGGAATGGAATGGAATGGAATGGAATGGAATTCAATGGAATAGAATGGAATGGAATGGAATGGAATGGAATCAACCCGAGTAGAAAGGAATGGAATGGAATGGAATGGAATGGAATTGAATGGAATGGAATGAAATGGAATGGAATGGAATGGAATGCAATGAAATGGAATGGAATGGAATGGAATCGAATGGATTGGACTGGAATGAAATGGAATGGAATGGAATGGAATGGAATCGAATGGAATCGAATGGAACAGAATGGAAGGGAATGGAATGGAATGGAATCGAATGGAATGGAATGGAATGGAATGGAATCAAATGGAATCGAATGGAATGGAATGGAATGGAATGGAATGGAATGGAATTTAATGCAATGGAATGGAATGGAATGGAATGGAATTCAATGGAATGGAATGCAATGGAATCGAATGGAATGGAATGGAATGGAATGGACACGAGTAGAACGGAATGGAATGGAATGGAATGGAATGGAATGGAATGGAATGGAATGGATAGGAATGAACCCGAGTAGAACGCAATGGAATGGAATGGAATGCAATGGAATAGAATGGAATGGAATGGAATGGAATGGAATCAACCCGAGTAGAATGGAATGGATAGGAATGGAATGGAATGGAATGGAATGTAATGCAATAGAATGGAATGGAAGGGAATGGAAAGGAATGGAATGGAATGGAAAGGAATGGAATGGAATGGAATTCAATGGAATGAAATGGAATGGAATGGAATCGACCCGAGTAGAACGGAATGGAATGGAATGGAAAGGAATGGAATGGAATGGAATGGAATGGAATGGAATGGAATTCAATGGAATGGAACGGAATGCAATGGAATGGAATGGAATGGAATGGAATGGAATGGAATGGAGTGGAATGGAATGGAATGGAATGGAATGGAATGGAATGGAATGGAATGGAATTCAATGGAATAGAATGGAATGGAATGGAATGGAATGGAATCAACCCGAGTAGAAAGGAATGGAACGGAATGGAATGGAATGGAATGGAATGGAATGGAATGGAATGGAATGGAATGGAATGGAATGGAATCAACCCGAGTAGAATGGAGTGTATTGGAATGGAATGGAATGGAATGGAATGGAATGGAATTCAATGGAATAGAATGAAATGGAATGGAATGGAATGGAATGGAGTGGAATGGAATGGAATGGAATGGAATGGAATGGAATGGAATGGAATGGAATGGAATCGAATGGAATGGAATGGAATGGAATGGAATGGAATCAACCCGAGTAGAACGGAATGGAATGGAATGGAATGGAATGGAATGGAATGGAATGGAATGGAATTCAATGGAATAGAATGGAATGGAATGGAATAGAATGGAATGGAATGGAATAGAATGGAATGGAATGGAATGGAATGGAATGGAATCAACCCGAGTAGAACGGAATGGATTGGTATGGAAAGGAATGGAATGGAATGGAATGGAATGAATGGAATGGAATGGAATGGAATGGAATCGAATGGAATCGAATGGAATCCAATGGAATGGAACGGATTGGAATGGAATGGAATGGAATCGAATGGAATGGAATGGAATGGAATGGAATCGAATGGAATGGAATGGAATGGAATGGAATGGAATGGAATGGAATGGAATGGAATGGAATGGAATCAACCCGAGTAGAACGGAATGGAATGGAATGGAATGGAATGGAATGGAATGGAATGGAATCAACCCGAGTAGAACGGAATGGAATGGAATGGAATGGAATGGAATGGAATGGAATGGAATGGAATGGAATGGAATGGAATGGAATGGAAGGGAATGGAATCAACCCGAGTAGAACGGAATGGAATGGAATGGAATGGAATGGAATGGAATGGAATGGAATGGAATGGAATGGAATGGAATGGAATGGAATTCAATGGAATAGAATGGAATGAAATGGAATGGAATGGAATGGAATGGAATGGAATCAACCCGAGTAGAATGGAATGGATTGGAATGGAATGGAATGGAATGGAATGGAATTCAATGGAATAGAATGAAATGGAATGGAACGGAATGGAATGGAATGGAATGGAATGGAATGGAATGGAATGGAATGGAATCAACCCGAGTAGAATGGAATGAATTGGAATGGAATGGAATGGAATGGAATGGAATGGAATGGAATCAACCCGAGTAGAACGGAATGTAATGGAATGGAATGGAATGGAATCGAATGGAATCGAATGGAATGGAATGGAATGGAATGGAATGGCATGGAATGGAATGGAATGGAATAGAATCAACCCGAGTAGAACGGAATGGAATGGAATGGAACGGAATGGAATTCAAAGAAATGGAATGGAATGGAATGGAATGGAATGGAATCAACCCGAGTAGAACGGAATGGAATGGAATGGAATGGAATGGCATGGAATGGAATGGAATGGAATGGAATCGAATGGAATCGAATGGAATGGAGTGGAATTGAATGGAATCAACCAGAGTAGAACGGAATGGAATGGAACGGAACGGAATGGAACGGAACGGAAAGGAATGGAATGGAGTGAAATGGAATGGAATCGAATGGAATCGAATGGAACCGAATGGAATGGAATGGAATGGAATGGAATGGAATGGAATGGAATGGAATGGAATGGAATCAACCCGAGTAGAATGGAAAGGATTGGAATGGAATGGAATGGAATGGTATGGAATGGAATGGAATGGAATGGAATGGAATCGAATGGAATCGAATGGAATGGAATGGAATGGAATGGAATCAAACCGAGTAGAACGGAACGGAATGGAATGGAATGGAATGGAATGGAATCAACACGAGTAGAACGGAATGGAATGGAATGGAATGGAATGGAATGGAATGGAATGGAATGGAATGGAATGGAATGGAATGGAAGGGAATGGAATCAACCCGAGAAGAACGGAATGGAATGGAATGGAATGGAATGGAATGGAATCGAATGGAATGGAATGGAATCGAAAGGAATGGAAAGGAATGGAATGGACGCGAGTAGAACGGAATGGAATGGAATGGAATGGAATGGAATGGAACGGAATGGAATGGAATGGAATCAACCCGAGTAGAAAGGAATGGAATGGAATGGAATGGAATGGAATGGAATGGAATGGAATGGAATGGAATGGAATGGAATGGAATGGAATCAACCCGAGTAGAAAGGAATGGATTGGAATGGAATGGAATATAATGTAATGGAATGGAATGGAATCGAATGGAATCGAATGGAATCGAATGGAATGGAATGGAATGGAATGGAATGGAATTCAATGGAATAGAATGGAATGGAATGGAATGGAATGGAATCAACCCGAGTAGAAAGGAATGGAATGGAATGGAATGGAATGGAATTGAATGGAATGGAATGAAATGGAATGGAATGGAATGGAATGCAATGAAATGGAATGGAATGGAATGGAATCGAATGGATTGGACTGGAATGAAATGGAATGGAATGGAATGGAATGGAATCGAATGGAATCGAATGGAACAGAATGGAAGGGAATGGAATGGAATGGAATCGAATGGAATGGAATGGAATGGAATGGAATCAAATGGAATCGAATGGAATGGAATGGAATGGAATGGAATGGAATGGAATTTAATGCAATGGAATGGAATGGAATGGAATGGAATTCAATGGAATGGAATGCAATGGAATCGAATGGAATGGAATGGAATGGAATGGACACGAGTAGAACGGAATGGAATGGAATGGAATGGAATGGAATGGAATGGAATGGAATGGATAGGAATGAACCCGAGTAGAACGCAATGGAATGGAATGGAATGCAATGGAATAGAATGGAATGGAATGGAATGGAATGGAATCAACCCGAGTAGAATGGAATGGATAGGAATGGAATGGAATGGAATGGAATGTAATGCAATAGAATGGAATGGAAGGGAATGGAAAGGAATGGAATGGAATGGAAAGGAATGGAATGGAATGGAATTCAATGGAATGAAATGGAATGGAATGGAATCGACCCGAGTAGAACGGAATGGAATGGAATGGAAAGGAATGGAATGGAATGGAATGGAATGGAATGGAATGGAATTCAATGGAATGGAACGGAATGCAATGGAATGGAATGGAATGGAATGGAATGGAATGGAATGGAGTGGAATGGAATGGAATGGAATGGAATGGAATGGAATGGAATGGAATGGAATTCAATGGAATAGAATGGAATGGAATGGAATGGAATGGAATCAACCCGAGTAGAAAGGAATGGAACGGAATGGAATGGAATGGAATGGAATGGAATGGAATGGAATGGAATGGAATGGAATGGAATGGAATCAACCCGAGTAGAATGGAGTGTATTGGAATGGAATGGAATGGAATGGAATGGAATGGAATTCAATGGAATAGAATGAAATGGAATGGAATGGAATGGAATGGAGTGGAATGGAATGGAATGGAATGGAATGGAATGGAATGGAATGGAATGGAATGGAATCGAATGGAATGGAATGGAATGGAATGGAATGGAATCAACCCGAGTAGAACGGAATGGAATGGAATGGAATGGAATGGAATGGAATGGAATGGAATGGAATTCAATGGAATAGAATGGAATGGAATGGAATAGAATGGAATGGAATGGAATAGAATGGAATGGAATGGAATGGAATGGAATGGAATCAACCCGAGTAGAACGGAATGGATTGGTATGGAAAGGAATGGAATGGAATGGAATGGAATGAATGGAATGGAATGGAATGGAATGGAATCGAATGGAATCGAATGGAATCCAATGGAATGGAACGGATTGGAATGGAATGGAATGGAATCGAATGGAATGGAATGGAATGGAATGGAATCGAATGGAATGGAATGGAATGGAATGGAATGGAATGGAATGGAATGGAATGGAATGGAATGGAATCAACCCGAGTAGAACGGAATGGAATGGAATGGAATGGAATGGAATGGAATGGAATGGAATCAACCCGAGTAGAACGGAATGGAATGGAATGGAATGGAATGGAATGGAATGGAATGGAATGGAATGGAATGGAATGGAATGGAATGGAAGGGAATGGAATCAACCCGAGTAGAACGGAATGGAATGGAATGGAATGGAATGGAATGGAATGGAATGGAATGGAATGGAATGGAATGGAATGGAATGGAATTCAATGGAATAGAATGGAATGAAATGGAATGGAATGGAATGGAATGGAATGGAATCAACCCGAGTAGAATGGAATGGATTGGAATGGAATGGAATGGAATGGAATGGAATTCAATGGAATAGAATGAAATGGAATGGAACGGAATGGAATGGAATGGAATGGAATGGAATGGAATGGAATGGAATGGAATCAACCCGAGTAGAATGGAATGAATTGGAATGGAATGGAATGGAATGGAATGGAATGGAATGGAATCAACCCGAGTAGAACGGAATGTAATGGAATGGAATGGAATGGAATCGAATGGAATCGAATGGAATGGAATGGAATGGAATGGAATGGCATGGAATGGAATGGAATGGAATAGAATCAACCCGAGTAGAACGGAATGGAATGGAATGGAACGGAATGGAATTCAAAGAAATGGAATGGAATGGAATGGAATGGAATGGAATCAACCCGAGTAGAACGGAATGGAATGGAATGGAATGGAATGGCATGGAATGGAATGGAATGGAATGGAATCGAATGGAATCGAATGGAATGGAGTGGAATTGAATGGAATCAACCAGAGTAGAACGGAATGGAATGGAACGGAACGGAATGGAACGGAACGGAAAGGAATGGAATGGAGTGAAATGGAATGGAATCGAATGGAATCGAATGGAACCGAATGGAATGGAATGGAATGGAATGGAATGGAATGGAATGGAATGGAATGGAATGGAATCAACCCGAGTAGAATGGAAAGGATTGGAATGGAATGGAATGGAATGGTATGGAATGGAATGGAATGGAATGGAATGGAATCGAATGGAATCGAATGGAATGGAATGGAATGGAATGGAATCAAACCGAGTAGAACGGAACGGAATGGAATGGAATGGAATGGAATGGAATCAACACGAGTAGAACGGAATGGAATGGAATGGAATGGAATGGAATGGAATGGAATGGAATGGAATGGAATTCAATGGAATGAAATGGAATGGAATGGAATCAACCCGAGTAGAACGGAATGGAATGGAATGGAAAGGAATGGAATGGAATGGAATGGAATGGAATGGAATGGAATTCAATGGAATGGAACGGAATGCAATGGAATGGAATGGAATGGAATGGAATGGAATGGAATGGAGTGGAATGGAATGGAATGGAATGGAATGGAATGGAATGGAATGGAATGGAATTCAATGGAATAGAATGGAATGGAATGGAATGGAATGGAATCAACCCGAGTAGAAAGGAATGGAACGGAATGGAATGGAATGGAATGGAATGGAATGGAATGGAATGGAATGGAATGGAATGCAATGCAGTGGAATGGAATCGAATGGAATCGAATCGAATGGACTGTAATGAAATGGAATGGAATGGAATGGAATGGAATGGAATGGAATGGAATGGAATGGAATGGAATTGAATGGAATCAACCCGAGTAGAATGGAATGGATTGGAATGGAATGGAATGGAGTGGAATCGAATGGAATGGAATGGAATCGAAAGGAATGGAAAGGAATGGAATGGACGCGAGTAGAACGGAATGGAATGGAATGGAATGGAATGGAATGGAATGGAATGGAATGGAATGGAATGGAATCAACCCGAGTAGAACGGAATGGAATGGAATGGAATGGAATGGAATGGAATGGAATGGAATGGAATGGAATGGAATGGAATGGAATGGAATGGAATCAACCCGAGTATAAAGGAATGGATTGGAATGGAATGGAATATAATGTAATGGAATGGAATGGAATCGAATGGAATCGAATGGAATCGAATGGAATGGAATGGAAAGAATGGAATGGAATTCAATGGAATAGAATGGAATGCAATGGAATGGAATGGAATCAACCCGAGTAGAAAGGAATGGAATGGAATGGAATGGAATGGAATTGAATGGAATGGAATGAAATGGAATGGAATGGAATGGAATGCAATGAAATGGAATGGAATGGAATGGAATCGAATGGATTGGACTGGAATGAAATGGAATGGAATGGAATGGAATGGAATCGAATGGAATCGAATGGAACAGAATGGAAGGGAATGGAATGGAATGGAATCGAATGGAATGGAATGGAATGGAATGGAATGGAATCAAATGGAATCGAATGGAATGGAATGGAATGGAATGGAATGGAATGGAATGGAATTTAATGCAATGGAATGGAATGGAATGGAATGGAATTCAATGGAATGGAATGCAATGGAATCGAATGGAATGGAATGGAATGTAATGGACGCGAGTAGAACGGAATGGAATGGAATGGAATGGAATGGAATGGAATGGAATGGAATGGATAGGAATGAACCCGAGTAGAACGCAATGGAATGGAATGGAATGCAATGGAATAGAATGGAATGGAATGGAATGGAATGGAATCAACCCGAGTAGAATGGAATGGATAGGAATGGAATGGAATGGAATGGAATGGAATGCAATAGAATGGAATGGAAGGGAATGGAAAGGAATGGAATGGAATGGAAAGGAATGGAATGGAATGGAATCGAATGGAATCGAATGGAATCGAATGGAATGGAGTGGAATAGAGTGGAATCAACCCGAATAGAACGGAACAGAACGAAACGGAACGGAACGGAACGGAATGGAATGGTGTGAAATGGAATGGAATCAAATGGAGTCGAATGGAACCGAATGGAATGGAATGGAAGGGAATGGAATGGAATGGAATGGAATGGAATGGAATGGAATGGAATGGAATCAACCCGAGTAGAACGGAATGGAATGGAATGGAATGGAATGGAATGGAATGGAATGGAATGCAATGGAATGGAATGGAATGGAATGGAATGGAATGGAATGGAATGGAATGCAATGGAATGGAATGGAATGGAATGGAATTCAATGGAATGGAATGGAATGGAATGGAATGGAATGGAATGGAATGGAATGGAATCAACCCGAGTAGAACGGAATGGAATGGAATGGAATGGAATGGAATGGAATGGAATGGAATTGAATGGAATTCAATGGAATTGAATGGAATGGAATGGAATGGAATGGAATGGAATCGAATGGAATGGAATTGAATGGAATGGAATCGAATGGAATGGAATGGAATGGAATGGAATGGAATGGAATCAACCCGAGTAGATTGGAATGGATTGGAATGGAATGGAATGGAATGGAATGGAATGGAATGGAATTCAATGGAAAAAATGAAATGGAATGGAATGGAATCGAATGGAATGGAATGGAATCGAATGGAATGGAATGGAATGGAATGGAATGGAATGGAATGGAATGGAATCGAATGGAATGGAATGGAATGGAATGGAATCGAATGGAATCGAATGGAATGGAATGGAATGGAATGGAATGGAATGGAATGGAATTTAATGCAATGGAATGGAATGGAATGGAATGGAATTCAATGGAATGGAAAGGAATGGAATGGAATGGAATGGAATGGAATGGAATGGAATGGAATGGAATCAACCCGAGTAGAACGGAATGGAATGGAATGGAATGGAATGGAATGGAATGGAAAGGAATGGAATGGAATTCAATGGAAAAAATGAAATGGAGTGGAATGGAATGGAGTGGAATGGAATGGAATCGAATGGAATCGAATGGAATGGAATGGAATGGAATGGAATCGAATGGAATGGAATGGAATGGAATGGAATTGAATGGAATCGAATGGAATGGAAAGGAATGGAATGGAATGGAATGGAATGGAATGGAATCAACCCGAGTAGATTGGAATGGATTGGAATGGAATGGAATGGAATGGAATGGAATGGAATTCAATGGAAAAAATGAAATGGAGTGGAATGGAATGGAATGGAATGGAATGGAATGGAATGGAATGGAATGCAATGGAATGGAATGGAATGGAATGGAATGGAATGAAATGGAATGCAATGGAATGGAATGGAATGGAATGGAATTCAATGGAATGGAATGGAATGGAATGGAATGGAATGGAATCAACCCGAGTAGAAAGGAATGGAATGGAATGGAATGGAATGGAATTGAATGGAATGGAATGAAATGGAATGGAATGGAATGGAATGCAATGAAATGGAATGGAATGGAATGGAATCGAATGGATTGGACTGGAATGAAATGGAATGGAATGGAATGGAATGGAATCGAATGGAATCGAATGGAACAGAATGGAAGGGAATGGAATGGAATGGAATCGAATGGAATGGAATGGAATGGAATGGAATCAAATGGAATCGAATGGAATGGAATGGAATGGAATGGAATGGAATGGAATTTAATGCAATGGAATGGAATGGAATGGAATGGAATTCAATGGAATGGAATGCAATGGAATCGAATGGAATGGAATGGAATGGAATGGACACGAGTAGAACGGAATGGAATGGAATGGAATGGAATGGAATGGAATGGAATGGAATGGATAGGAATGAACCCGAGTAGAACGCAATGGAATGGAATGGAATGCAATGGAATAGAATGGAATGGAATGGAATGGAATGGAATCAACCCGAGTAGAATGGAATGGATAGGAATGGAATGGAATGGAATGGAATGTAATGCAATAGAATGGAATGGAAGGGAATGGAAAGGAATGGAATGGAATGGAAAGGAATGGAATGGAATGGAATTCAATGGAATGAAATGGAATGGAATGGAATCGACCCGAGTAGAACGGAATGGAATGGAATGGAAAGGAATGGAATGGAATGGAATGGAATGGAATGGAATGGAATTCAATGGAATGGAACGGAATGCAATGGAATGGAATGGAATGGAATGGAATGGAATGGAATGGAGTGGAATGGAATGGAATGGAATGGAATGGAATGGAATGGAATGGAATGGAATTCAATGGAATAGAATGGAATGGAATGGAATGGAATGGAATCAACCCGAGTAGAAAGGAATGGAACGGAATGGAATGGAATGGAATGGAATGGAATGGAATGGAATGGAATGGAATGGAATGGAATGGAATGGAATCAACCCGAGTAGAATGGAGTGTATTGGAATGGAATGGAATGGAATGGAATGGAATGGAATTCAATGGAATAGAATGAAATGGAATGGAATGGAATGGAATGGAGTGGAATGGAATGGAATGGAATGGAATGGAATGGAATGGAATGGAATGGAATGGAATCGAATGGAATGGAATGGAATGGAATGGAATGGAATCGAATGGAATGGAATGGAATGGAATGGAATGGAATCAACCCGAGTAGAACGGAATGGAATGGAATGGAATGGAATGGAATGGAATGGAATGGAATGGAATGGAATTCAATGGAATAGAATGGAATGGAATGGAATAGAATGGAATGGAATGGAATAGAATGGAATGGAATGGAATGGAATGGAATGGAATCAACCCGAGTAGAACGGAATGGATTGGTATGGAAAGGAATGGAATGGAATGGAATGGAATGAATGGAATGGAATGGAATGGAATGGAATCGAATGGAATCGAATGGAATCCAATGGAATGGAACGGATTGGAATGGAATGGAATGGAATCGAATGGAATGGAATGGAATGGAATGGAATCGAATGGAATGGAATGGAATGGAATGGAATGGAATGGAATGGAATGGAATGGAATGGAATGGAATGGAATCAACCCGAGTAGAACGGAATGGAATGGAATGGAATGGAATGGAATGGAATGGAATGGAATCAACCCGAGTAGAACGGAATGGAATGGAATGGAATGGAATGGAATGGAATGGAATGGAATGGAATGGAATGGAATGGAATGGAATGGAAGGGAATGGAATCAACCCGAGTAGAACGGAATGGAATGGAATGGAATGGAATGGAATGGAATGGAATGGAATGGAATGGAATGGAATGGAATGGAATGGAATTCAATGGAATAGAATGGAATGAAATGGAATGGAATGGAATGGAATGGAATCAACCCGAGTAGAATGGAATGGATTGGAATGGAATGGAATGGAATGGAATGGAATTCAATGGAATAGAATGAAATGGAATGGAACGGAATGGAATGGAATGGAATGGAATGGAATGGAATGGAATGGAATGGAATCAACCCGAGTAGAATGGAATGAATTGGAATGGAATGGAATGGAATGGAATGGAATGGAATGGAATCAACCCGAGTAGAACGGAATGTAATGGAATGGAATGGAATGGAATCGAATGGAATCGAATGGAATGGAATGGAATGGAATGGAATGGCATGGAATGGAATGGAATGGAATAGAATCAACCCGAGTAGAACGGAATGGAATGGAATGGAACGGAATGGAATTCAAAGAAATGGAATGGAATGGAATGGAATGGAATGGAATCAACCCGAGTAGAACGGAATGGAATGGAATGGAATGGAATGGCATGGAATGGAATGGAATGGAATGGAATCGAATGGAATCGAATGGAATGGAGTGGAATTGAATGGAATCAACCAGAGTAGAACGGAATGGAATGGAACGGAACGGAATGGAACGGAACGGAAAGGAATGGAATGGAGTGAAATGGAATGGAATCGAATGGAATCGAATGGAACCGAATGGAATGGAATGGAATGGAATGGAATGGAATGGAATGGAATGGAATGGAATGGAATCAACCCGAGTAGAATGGAAAGGATTGGAATGGAATGGAATGGAATGGTATGGAATGGAATGGAATGGAATGGAATGGAATCGAATGGAATCGAATGGAATGGAATGGAATGGAATGGAATCAAACCGAGTAGAACGGAACGGAATGGAATGGAATGGAATGGAATGGAATCAACACGAGTAGAACGGAATGGAATGGAATGGAATGGAATGGAATGGAATGGAATGGAATGGAATGGAATTCAATGGAATGAAATGGAATGGAATGGAATCAACCCGAGTAGAACGGAATGGAATGGAATGGAAAGGAATGGAATGGAATGGAATGGAATGGAATGGAATGGAATTCAATGGAATGGAACGGAATGCAATGGAATGGAATGGAATGGAATGGAATGGAATGGAATGGAGTGGAATGGAATGGAATGGAATGGAATGGAATGGAATGGAATGGAATGGAATTCAATGGAATAGAATGGAATGGAATGGAATGGAATGGAATCAACCCGAGTAGAAAGGAATGGAACGGAATGGAATGGAATGGAATGGAATGGAATGGAATGGAATGGAATGGAATGGAATGCAATGCAGTGGAATGGAATCGAATGGAATCGAATCGAATGGACTGTAATGAAATGGAATAGAATGGAATGGAATGGAATGGAATGGAATGGAATTGAATGGAATCAACCCGAGTAGAATGGAATGGATTGGAATGGAATGGAATGGAATGGAATCGAATGGAATGGAATGGAATCGAAAGGAATGGAAAGGAATGGAATGGACGCGAGTAGAACGGAATGGAATGGAATGGAATGGAATGGAATGGAATGGAATGGAATGGAATGGAATGGAATGGAATCAACCCGAGTAGAACGGAATGGAATGGAATGGAATGGAATGGAATGGAATGGAATGAAATGGAATGGAATGGAATGGAATCAACCCGAGTAGAAAGGAATGGATTGGAATGGAATGGAATATAATGTAATGGAATGGAATGGAATCGAATGGAATCGAATGGAATCGAATGGAATGGAATGGAAAGAATGGAATGGAATTCAATGGAATAGAATGGAATGCAATGGAATGGAATGGAATCAACCCGAGTAGAAAGGAATGGAATGGAATGGAATGGAATGGAATTGAATGGAATGGAATGAAATGGAATGGAATGGAATGGAATGCAATGAAATGGAATGGAATGGAATGGAATCGAATGGATTGGACTGGAATGAAATGGAATGGAATGGAATGGAATGGAATCGAATGGAATCGAATGGAACAGAATGGAAGGGAATGGAATGGAATGGAATCGAATGGAATGGAATGGAATGGAATGGAATGGAATCAAATGGAATCGAATGGAATGGAATGGAATGGAATGGAATGGAATGGAATGGAATTTAATGCAATGGAATGGAATGGAATGGAATGGAATTCAATGGAATGGAATGCAATGGAATCGAATGGAATGGAATGGAATGTAATGGACGCGAGTAGAACGGAATGGAATGGAATGGAATGGAATGGAATGGAATGGAATGGAATGGATAGGAATGAACCCGAGTAGAACGCAATGGAATGGAATGGAATGCAATGGAATAGAATGGAATGGAATGGAATGGAATGGAATCAACCCGAGTAGAATGGAATGGATAGGAATGGAATGGAATGGAATGGAATGGAATGCAATAGAATGGAATGGAAGGGAATGGAAAGGAATGGAATGGAATGGAAAGGAATGGAATGGAATGGAATCGAATGGAATCGAATGGAATCGAATGGAATGGAGTGGAATAGAGTGGAATCAACCCGAATAGAACGGAACAGAACGAAACGGAACGGAACGGAACGGAATGGAATGGTGTGAAATGGAATGGAATCAAATGGAGTCGAATGGAACCGAATGGAATGGAATGGAAGGGAATGGAATGGAATGGAATGGAATGGAATGGAATGGAATGGAATCAACCCGAGTAGAACGGAATGGAATGGAATGGAATGGAATGGAATGGAATGGAATGGAATGCAATGGAATGGAATGGAATGGAATGGAATGGAATGGAATGGAATGGAATGCAATGGAATGGAATGGAATGGAATGGAATTCAATGGAATGGAATGGAATGGAATGGAATGGAATGGAATGGAATCAACCCGAGTAGAACGGAATGGAATGGAATGGAATGGAATGGAATGGAATGGAATGGAATTGAATGGAATTCAATGGAATTGAATGGAATGGAATGGAATGGAATGGAATGGAATCGAATGGAATGGAATTGAATGGAATGGAATCGAATGGAATGGAATGGAATGGAATGGAATGGAATGGAATCAACCCGAGTAGATTGGAATGGATTGGAATGGAATGGAATGGAATGGAATGGAATGGAATGGAATTCAATGGAAAAAATGAAATGGAATGGAATGGAATCGAATGGAATGGAATGGAATCGAATGGAATGGAATGGAATGGAATGGAATGGAATGGAATGGAATGGAATCGAATGGAATGGAATGGAATGGAATGGAATCGAATGGAATCGAATGGAATGGAATGGAATGGAATGGAATGGAATGGAATGGAATTTAATGCAATGGAATGGAATGGAATGGAATGGAATTCAATGGAATGGAAAGGAATGGAATGGAATGGAATGGAATGGAATGGAATGGAATGGAATGGAATCAACCCGAGTAGAACGGAATGGAATGGAATGGAATGGAATGGAATGGAAAGGAATGGAATGGAATTCAATGGAAAAAATGAAATGGAGTGGAATGGAATGGAGTGGAATGGAATGGAATCGAATGGAATCGAATGGAATGGAATGGAATGGAATGGAATCGAATGGAATGGAATGGAATGGAATGGAATTGAATGGAATCGAATGGAATGGAAAGGAATGGAATGGAATGGAATGGAATGGAATGGAATCAACCCGAGTAGATTGGAATGGATTGGAATGGAATGGAATGGAATGGAATGGAATGGAATTCAATGGAAAAAATGAAATGGAGTGGAATGGAATGGAATGGAATGGAATGGAATGGAATGGAATGGAATGGAATGCAATGGAATGGAATGGAATGGAATGGAATGGAATGGAATGGAATGCAATGGAATGGAATGGAATGGAATGGAATTCAATGGAATGGAATGGAATGGAATGGAATGGAATGGAATGGAATGGAATCAACCCGAGTAGAACGGAATGGAATGGAATGGAATGGAATGGAATGGAATGGAATGGAATGGAATGGAATTCCATGGAATGGAATTCGATGGAATAGAATGGAATGGAATGGAATGGAATGGAACGGAATGAAACCGAGTAGAACGGAATGGAATGGAATGGAATGGAATGGAATGGAATGGAATTAAATGGAATGGAATCGAATGGAATGGAATGGAATGGAATGGAATCGAATGGAATGGAATGGAATGGAATGGAATGGAATTAAATGGAATGGAATGGAATGGAATCAACCCGAGTAGATTGGAATGGATTGGAATGGAATGGAATGGAATGGAATGGAATCGAATGGAATGGAATGGAATGGAATCGAATGGAATGGAATGGAATGGAATGGAATGGAATGGAATGGAATGGAATCAACCCGAGTAGAATGGAGTGTATTGGAATGGAATGGAATGGAATGGAATGGAATGGAATTCAATGGAATAGAATGAAATGGAATGGAATGGAATGGAATGGAGTGGAATGGAATGGAATGGAATGGAATGGAATGGAATGGAATGGAATGGAATGGAATGGAATCGAATGGAATGGAATGGAATGGAATGGAATGGAATCAACCCGAGTAGAACGGAATGGAATGGAATGGAATGGAATGGAATGGAATGGAATGGAATGGAATGGAATGGAATTCAATGGAATAGAATGGAATGGAATGGAATAGAATGGAATGGAATGGAATAGAATGGAATTGTATGGAATGGAATGGAATGGAATGGAATCAACCCGAGTAGAACGGAATGGATTGGTATGGAAAGGAATGGAATGGAATGGAATGGAATGAATGGAATGGAATGGAATGGAATGGAATGGAATCGAATGGAATCGAATGGAATCCAATGGAATGGAACGGATTGGAATGGAATGGAATGGAATCGAATGGAATGGAATGGAATGGAATGGAATCGAATGGAATCGAATGGAATGGAATGGAATGGAATGGAATGGAATGGAATGGAATGGAATGGAATGGAATGGAATGGAATCAACCCGAGTAGAACGGAATGGAATGGAATGGAATGGAATGGAATGGAATGGAATGGAATCAACCCGAGTAGAACGGAATGGAATGGAATGGAATGGAATGGAATGGAATGGAATGGAATGGAATGGAATGGAATGGAATGGAATGGAATGGAATGGAATGGAATGGAATGGAATGGAAGGGAATGGAATCAACCCGAGTAGAACGGAATGGAATGGAATGGAATGGAATGGAATGGAATGGAATGGAATGGAATGGAATGGAATTCAATGGAATAGAATGGAATGGAATGGAATGGAATGCAATGAACCCGAGTAGAACGGAATGGAATGGAATGGAATTGAATGGAATGGAATGGAATGGAATGGAATGGAATGGAATGGAATGGAATGGAATGGAATGGAATCAACCCGAGTAGAATGGAATGGATTGGAATGGAATGGAATGGAATGGAATGGAATTCAATGGAATAGAATGAAATGGAATGGAATGGAATGCAATGGAATGGAATGGAATCAACCCGAGTAGAAAGGAATGGAATGGAATGGAATGGAATGGAATTGAATGGAATGGAATGAAATGGAATGGAATGGAATGGAATGCAATGAAATGGAATGGAATGGAATGGAATCGAATGGATTGGACTGGAATGAAATGGAATGGAATGGAATGGAATGGAATCGAATGGAATCGAATGGAACAGAATGGAAGGGAATGGAATGGAATGGAATCGAATGGAATGGAATGGAATGGAATGGAATGGAATCAAATGGAATCGAATGGAATGGAATGGAATGGAATGGAATGGAATGGAATGGAATTTAATGCAATGGAATGGAATGGAATGGAATGGAATTCAATGGAATGGAATGCAATGGAATCGAATGGAATGGAATGGAATGTAATGGACGCGAGTAGAACGGAATGGAATGGAATGGAATGGAATGGAATGGAATGGAATGGAATGGATAGGAATGAACCCGAGTAGAACGCAATGGAATGGAATGGAATGCAATGGAATAGAATGGAATGGAATGGAATGGAATGGAATCAACCCGAGTAGAATGGAATGGATAGGAATGGAATGGAATGGAATGGAATGTAATGCAATAGAATGGAATGGAAGGGAATGGAAAGGAATGGAATGGAATGGAAAGGAATGGAATGGAATGGAATCGAATGGAATCGAATGGAATCGAATGGAATGGAGTGGAATAGAGTGGAATCAACCCGAATAGAACGGAACAGAACGAAACGGAACGGAACGGAACGGAATGGAATGGTGTGAAATGGAATGGAATCAAATGGAGTCGAATGGAACCGAATGGAATGGAATGGAAGGGAATGGAATGGAATGGAATGGAATGGAATGGAATGGAATGGAATGGAATGGAATGGAATCAACCCGAGTAGAACGGAATGGAATGGAATGGAATGGAATGGAATGGAATGGAATGGAATGCAATGGAATGGAATGGAATGGAATGGAATGGAATGGAATGGAATGGAATGGAATGCAATGGAATGGAATGGAATGGAATGGAATTCAATGGAATGGAATGGAATGGAATGGAATGGAATGGAATGGAATGGAATGGAATGGAATGGAATGCAATGGAATGGAATGGAATGGAATGGAATGGAATGGAATGGAATGGAATGGAATGCAATGGAATGGAATGGAATGGAATGGAATTCAATGGAATGGAATGGAATGGAATGGAATGGAATGGAATGGAATGGAATGGAATCAACCCGAGTAGAACGGAATGGAATGGAATGGAATGGAATGGAATGGAATGGAATGGAATTGAATGGAATTCAATGGAATGGAATGGAATGGAATGGAATGGAATGGAATGGAATCGAATGGAATGGAATGGAATGGAATGGAATCGAATGGAATGGAATGGAATGGAATGGAATGGAATGGAATCAACCCGAGTAGATTGGAATGGATTGGAATGGAATGGAATGGAATGGAATGGAATGGAATGGAATTCAATGGAAAAAATGAAATGGAATGGAATGGAATGGAATGGAATGGAATGGAATCGAATGGAATGGAATGGAATGGAATGGAATGGAATGGAATGGAATGGAATCGAATGGAATGGAATGGAATGGAATGGAATCGAATGGAATCGAATGGAATGGAATGGAATGGAATGGAATGGAATGGAATGGAATGGAATTTAATGCAATGGAATGGAATGGAATGGAATGGAATTCAATGGAATGGAAAGGAATGGAATGGAATGGAATGGAATGGAATGGAATGGAATGGAATGGAATGGAATCAACCCGAGTAGAACGGAATGGAATGGAATGGAATGGAATGGAATGGAAAGGAATGGAATGGAATTCAATGGAAAAAATGAAATGGAGTGGAATGGAATGGAGTGGAATGGAATGGAATCGAATGGAATCGAATGGAATGGAATGGAATGGAATGGAATCGAATGGAATGGAATGGAATGGAATGGAATTGAATGGAATCGAATGGAATGGAAAGGAATGGAATGGAATGGAATGGAATGGAATGGAATCAACCCGAGTAGATTGGAATGGATTGGAATGGAATGGAATGGAATGGAATGGAATGGAATTCAATGGAAAAAATGAAATGGAGTGGAATGGAATGGAATGGAATGGAATGGAATGGAATGGAATGGAATGCAATGGAATGGAATGGAATGGAATGGAATGGAATGGAATGGAATGGAATGCAATGGAATGGAATGGAATGGAATGGAATTCAATGGAATGGAATGGAATGGAATGGAATGGAATGGAATGGAATGGAATCAACCCGAGTAGAACGGAATGGAATGGAATGGAATGGAATGGAATGGAATGGAATGGAATGGAATGGAATGGAATTCCATGGAATGGAATTCGATGGAATAGAATGGAATGGAATGGAATGGAATGGAACGGAATGAAACCGAGTAGAACGGAATGGAATGGAATGGAATGGAATGGAATGGAATGGAATTAAATGGAATGGAATCGAATGGAATGGAATGGAATGGAATGGAATCGAATGGAATCGAATGGAATGGAATGGAATGGAATTAAATGGAATGGAATGGAATGGAATCAACCCGAGTAGATTGGAATGGATTGGAATGGAATGGAATGGAATGGAATGGAATCGAATGGAATGGAATGGAATGGAATCGAATGGAATGGAATGGAATGGAATGGAATGGAATGGAATGGAATGGAATCAACCCGAGTAGAATGGAGTGTATTGGAATGGAATGGAATGGAATGGAATGGAATGGAATTCAATGGAATAGAATGAAATGGAATGGAATGGAATTGAATGGAGTGGAATGGAATGGAATGGAATGGAATGGAATGGAATGGAATGGAATGGAATGGAATCGAATGGAATGGAATGGAATGGAATGGAATGGAATCAACCCGAGTAGAACGGAATGGAAAGGAATGGAATGGAATGGAATGGAATGGAATGGAATGGAATGGAATTCAATGGAATAGAATGGAATGGAATGGAATAGAATGGAATGGAATGGAATAGAATGGAATTGTATGGAATGGAATGGAATGGAATGGAATCAACCCGAGTAGAACGGAATGGATTGGTATGGAAAGGAATGGAATGGAATGGAATGGAATGAATGGAATGGAATGGAATGGAATGGAATGGAATCGAATGGAATCGAATGGAATCCAATGGAATGGAACGGATTGGAATGGAATGGAATGGAATCGAATGGAATGGAATGGAATGGAATGGAATCGAATGGAATGGAATGGAATGGAATGGAATGGAATGGAATGGAATGGAATGGAATGGAATGGAATGGAATGGAATGGAATCAACCCGAGTAGAACGGAATGGAATGGAATGGAATGGAATGGAATGGAATGGAATGGAATCAACCCGAGTAGAACGGAATGGAATGGAATGGAATGGAATGGAATGGAATGGAATGGAATGGAATGGAATGGAATGGAATGGAATGGAAGGGAATGGAATCAACCCGAGTAGAACGGAATGGAATGGAATGGAATGGAATGGAATGGAATGGAATGGAATGGAATGGAATGGAATTCAATGGAATAGAATGGAATGGAATGGAATGGAATGCAATGAACCCGAGTAGAACGGAATGGAATGGAATGGAATGGTGTGAAATGGAATGGAATCAAATGGAGTCGAATGGAACCGAATGGAATGGAATGGAAGGGAATGGAATGGAATGGAATGGAATGGAATGGAATGGAATGGAATGGAATCAACCCGAGTAGAACGGAATGGAATGGAATGGAATGGAATGGAATGGAATGGAATGGAATGGAATGGAATGGAATGGAATGGAATGGAATGGAATGGAATGGAAGGGAATGGAATCAACCCGAGTAGAACGGAATGGAATGGAATGGAATGGAATGGAATGGAATGGAATGGAATGGAATGGAATGGAATTCAATGGAATAGAATGGAATGGAATGGAATGGAATGCAATGAACCCGAGTAGAACGGAATGGAATGGAATGGAATTGAATGGAATGGAATGGAATGGAATGGAATGGAATGGAATGGAATGGAATGGAATGGAATGGAATCAACCCGAGTAGAATGGAATGGATTGGAATGGAATGGAATGGAATGGAATGGAATTCAATGGAATAGAATGAAATGGAATGGAATGGAATGCAATGGAATGGAATGGAATCAACCCGAGTAGAAAGGAATGGAATGGAATGGAATGGAATGGAATTGAATGGAATGGAATGAAATGGAATGGAATGGAATGGAATGCAATGAAATGGAATGGAATGGAATGGAATCGAATGGATTGGACTGGAATGAAATGGAATGGAATGGAATGGAATGGAATCGAATGGAATCGAATGGAACAGAATGGAAGGGAATGGAATGGAATGGAATCGAATGGAATGGAATGGAATGGAATGGAATGGAATCAAATGGAATCGAATGGAATGGAATGGAATGGAATGGAATGGAATGGAATGGAATTTAATGCAATGGAATGGAATGGAATGGAATGGAATTCAATGGAATGGAATGCAATGGAATCGAATGGAATGGAATGGAATGTAATGGACGCGAGTAGAACGGAATGGAATGGAATGGAATGGAATGGAATGGAATGGAATGGAATGGAATGGATAGGAATGAACCCGAGTAGAACGCAATGGAATGGAATGGAATGCAATGGAATAGAATGGAATGGAATGGAATGGAATGGAATCAACCCGAGTAGAATGGAATGGATAGGAATGGAATGGAATGGAATGGAATGTAATGCAATAGAATGGAATGGAAGGGAATGGAAAGGAATGGAATGGAATGGAAAGGAATGGAATGGAATGGAATCGAATGGAATCGAATGGAATCGAATGGAATGGAGTGGAATAGAGTGGAATCAACCCGAATAGAACGGAACAGAACGAAACGGAACGGAACGGAACGGAATGGAATGGTGTGAAATGGAATGGAATCAAATGGAGTCGAATGGAACCGAATGGAATGGAATGGAAGGGAATGGAATGGAATGGAATGGAATGGAATGGAATGGAATGGAATGGAATGGAATGGAATGGAATCAACCCGAGTAGAACGGAATGGAATGGAATGGAATGGAATGGAATGGAATGGAATGGAATGGAATGCAATGGAATGGAATGGAATGGAATGGAATGGAATGGAATGGAATGGAATGCAATGGAATGGAATGGAATGGAATGGAATTCAATGGAATGGAATGGAATGGAATGGAATGGAATGGAATCAACCCGAGTAGAACGGAATGGAATGGAATGGAATGGAATGGAATGGAATGGAATGGAATTGAATGGAATTCAATGGAATGGAATGGAATGGAATGGAATGGAATGGAATGGAATCGAATGGAATGGAATGGAATGGAATGGAATCGAATGGAATGGAATGGAATGGAATGGAATGGAATGGAATCAACCCGAGTAGATTGGAATGGATTGGAATGGAATGGAATGGAATGGAATGGAATGGAATGGAATGGAATTCAATGGAAAAAATGAAATGGAATGGAATGGAATGGAATGGAATGGAATGGAATCGAATGGAATGGAATGGAATGGAATGGAATGGAATGGAATGGAATGGAATCGAATGGAATGGAATGGAATGGAATGGAATCGAATGGAATCGAATGGAATGGAATGGAATGGAATGGAATGGAATGGAATGGAATTTAATGCAATGGAATGGAATGGAATGGAATGGAATTCAATGGAATGGAAAGGAATGGAATGGAATGGAATGGAATGGAATGGAATGGAATGGAATGGAATCAACCCGAGTAGAACGGAATGGAATGGAATGGAATGGAATGGAATGGAAAGGAATGGAATGGAATTCAATGGAAAAAATGAAATGGAGTGGAATGGAATGGAGTGGAATGGAATGGAATCGAATGGAATCGAATGGAATGGAATGGAATGGAATGGAATCGAATGGAATGGAATGGAATGGAATGGAATTGAATGGAATCGAATGGAATGGAAAGGAATGGAATGGAATGGAATGGAATGGAATGGAATCAACCCGAGTAGATTGGAATGGATTGGAATGGAATGGAATGGAATGGAATGGAATGGAATTCAATGGAAAAAATGAAATGGAGTGGAATGGAATGGAATGGAATGGAATGGAATGGAATGGAATGGAATGGAATGCAATGGAATGGAATGGAATGGAATGGAATGGAATGGAATGGAATGCAATGGAATGGAATGGAATGGAATGGAATTCAATGGAATGGAATGGAATGGAATGGAATGGAATGGAATGGAATGGAATCAACCCGAGTAGAACGGAATGGAATGGAATGGAATGGAATGGAATGGAATGGAATGGAATGGAATGGAATGGAATGGAATTCCATGGAATGGAATTCGATGGAATAGAATGGAATGGAATGGAATGGAATGGAACGGAATGAAACCGAGTAGAACGGAATGGAATGGAATGGAATGGAATGGAATGGAATGGAATTAAATGGAATGGAATCGAATGGAATGGAATGGAATGGAATGGAATCGAATGGAATCGAATGGAATGGAATGGAATGGAATTAAATGGAATGGAATGGAATGGAATCAACCCGAGTAGATTGGAATGGATTGGAATGGAATGGAATGGAATGGAATGGAATCGAATGGAATGGAATGGAATGGAATCGAATGGAATGGAATGGAATGGAATGGAATGGAATGGAATGGAATGGAATCAACCCGAGTAGAATGGAGTGTATTGGAATGGAATGGAATGGAATGGAATGGAATGGAATTCAATGGAATAGAATGAAATGGAATGGAATGGAATTGAATGGAGTGGAATGGAATGGAATGGAATGGAATGGAATGGAATGGAATCGAATGGAATGGAATGGAATGGAATGGAATGGAATCAACCCGAGTAGAACGGAATGGAATGGAATGGAATGGAATGGAATGGAATGGAATGGAATGGAATGGAATGGAATTCAATGGAATAGAATGGAATGGAATGGAATAGAATGGAATGGAATGGAATAGAATGGAATTGTATGGAATGGAATGGAATGGAATGGAATCAACCCGAGTAGAACGGAATGGATTGGTATGGAAAGGAATGGAATGGAATGGAATGGAATGAATGGAATGGAATGGAATGGAATGGAATGGAATCGAATGGAATCGAATGGAATCCAATGGAATGGAACGGATTGGAATGGAATGGAATGGAATCGAATGGAATGGAATGGAATGGAATGGAATCGAATGGAATGGAATGGAATGGAATGGAATGGAATGGAATGGAATGGAATGGAATGGAATGGAATGGAATGGAATCAACCCGAGTAGAACGGAATGGAATGGAATGGAATGGAATGGAATGGAATGGAATCAACCCGAGTAGAACGGAATGGAATGGAATGGAATGGAATGGAATGGAATGGAATGGAATGGAATGGAATGGAATGGAATGGAATGGAAGGGAATGGAATCAACCCGAGTAGAACGGAATGGAATGGAATGGAATGGAATGGAATGGAATGGAATGGAATGGAATGGAATGGAATGGAATTCAATGGAATAGAATGGAATGGAATGGAATGGAATGCAATGAACCCGAGTAGAACGGAATGGAATGGAATGGAATGGTGTGAAATGGAATGGAATCAAATGGAGTCGAATGGAACCGAATGGAATGGAATGGAAGGGAATGGAATGGAATGGAATGGAATGGAATGGAATGGAATGGAATCAACCCGAGTAGAACGGAATGGAATGGAATGGAATGGAATGGAATGGAATGGAATGGAATGCAATGGAATGGAATGGAATGGAATGGAATGGAATGGAATGGAATGGAATGGAATGCAATGGAATGGAATGGAATGGAATGGAATTCAATGGAATGGAATGGAATGGAATGGAATGGAATGGAATGGAATGGAATGGAATGGAATCAACCCGAGTAGAACGGAATGGAATGGAATGGAATGGAATGGAATGGAATGGAATGGAATTGAATGAAATTCAATGGAATGGAATGGAATGGAATGGAATGGAATGGAATGGAATCGAATGGAATGGAATGGAATGGAATGGAATCGAATGGAATGGAATGGAATGGAATGGAATGGAATGGAATCAACCCGAGTAGATTGGAATGGATTGGAATGGAATGGAATGGAATGGAATGGAATGGAATGGAGTTCAATGGAAAAAATGAAATGGAATGGAATGGAATGGAATGGAATGGAATGGAATCGAATGGAATGGAATGGAATGGAATGGAATGGAATGGAATGGAATGGAATCGAATGGAATGGAATGGAATGGAATGGAATCGAATGGAATCGAATGGAATGGAATGGAATGGAATGGAATGGAATGGAATGGAATTTAATGCAATGGAATGGAATGGAATGGAATGGAATTCAATGGAATGGAAAGGAATGGAATGGAATGGAATGGAATGGAATGGAATGGAATGGAATGGAATCAACCCGAGTAGAACGGAATGGAATGGAATGGAATGGAATGGAATGGAAAGGAATGGAATGGAATTCAATGGAAAAAATGAAATGGAGTGGAATGGAATGGAGTGGAATGGAATGGAATCGAATGGAATCGAATGGAATGGAATGGAATGGAATGGAATCGAATGGAATGGAATGGAATGGAATGGAATTGAATGGAATCGAATGGAATGGAAAGGAATGGAATGGAATGGAATGGAATGGAATGGAATCAACCCGAGTAGATTGGAATGGATTGGAATGGAATGGAATGGAATGGAATGGAATGGAATTCAATGGAAAAAATGAAATGGAGTGGAATGGAATGGAATGGAATGGAATGGAATGGAATGGAATGGAATGGAATGCAATGGAATGGAATGGAATGGAATGGAATGGAATGGAATGGAATGCAATGGAATGGAATGGAATGGAATGGAATTCAATGGAATGGAATGGAATGGAATGGAATGGAATGGAATGGAATGGAATCAACCCGAGTAGAACGGAATGGAATGGAATGGAATGGAATGGAATGGAATGGAATGGAATGGAATGGAATGGAATTCCATGGAATGGAATTCGATGGAATAGAATGGAATGGAATGGAATGGAATGGAACGGAATGAAACCGAGTAGAACGGAATGGAATGGAATGGAATGGAATGGAATGGAATGGAATTAAATGGAATGGAATCGAATGGAATGGAATGGAATGGAATGGAATCGAATGGAATCGAATGGAATGGAATGGAATGGAATTAAATGGAATGGAATGGAATGGAATCAACCCGAGTAGATAGGAATGGATTGGAATGGAATGGAATGGAATGGAATGGAATCGAATGGAATGGAATGGAATGGAATCGAATGGAATGGAATGGAATGGAATGGAATGGAATGGAATGGAATGGAATCAACCCGAGTAGAATGGAGTGTATTGGAATGGAATGGAATGGAATGGAATGGAATGGAATTCAATGGAATAGAATGAAATGGAATGGAATGGAATTGAATGGAGTGGAATGGAATGGAATGGAATGGAATGGAATGGAATGGAATGGAATGGAATGGAATGGAATGGAATCGAATGGAATGGAATGGAATGGAATGGAATGGAATCAACCCGAGTAGAACGGAATGGAATGGAATGGAATGGAATGGAATGGAATGGAATGGAATGGAATGGAATTCAATGGAATAGAATGGAATGGAATGGAATAGAATGGAATGGAATGGAATAGAATGGAATTGTATGGAATGGAATGGAATGGAATGGAATCAACCCGAGTAGAACGGAATGGATTGGTATGGAAAGGAATGGAATGGAATGGAATGGAATGAATGGAATGGAATGGAATGGAATGGAATGGAATCGAATGGAATCGAATGGAATCCAATGGAATGGAACGGATTGGAATGGAATGGAATGGAATCGAATGGAATGGAATGGAATGGAATGGAATCGAATGGAATGGAATGGAATGGAATGGAATGGAATGGAATGGAATGGAATCAACCCGAGTAGAACGGAATGGAATGGAATGGAATGGAATGGAATGGAATGGAATGGAATCAACCCGAGTAGAACGGAATGGAATGGAATGGAATGGAATGGAATGGAATGGAATGGAATGGAATGGAATGGAATGGAATGGAATGGAATGGAATGGAATGGAATGGAATGGAATGGAATGGAAGGGAATGGAATCAACCCGAGTAGAACGGAATGGAATGGAATGGAATGGAATGGAATGGAATGGAATGGAATGGAATGGAATTCAATGGAATAGAATGGAATGGAATGGAATGGAATGCAATGAACCCGAGTAGAACGGAATGGAATGGAATGGAATTGAATGGAATGGAATGGAATGGAATGGAATGGAATGGAATGGAATGGAATGGAATGGAATCAACCCGAGTAGAATGGAATGGATTGGAATGGAATGGAATGGAATGGAATGGAATTCAATGGAATAGAATGAAATGGAATGGAATGGAATGCAATGGAATGGAATGGAATCAACCCGAGTAGAAAGGAATGGAATGGAATGGAATGGAATGGAATTGAATGGAATGGAATGAAATGGAATGGAATGGAATGGAATGCAATGAAATGGAATGGAATGGAATGGAATCGAATGGATTGGACTGGAATGAAATGGAATGGAATGGAATGGAATGGAATCGAATGGAATCGAATGGAACAGAATGGAAGGGAATGGAATGGAATGGAATCGAATGGAATGGAATGGAATGGAATGGAATGGAATCAAATGGAATCGAATGGAATGGAATGGAATGGAATGGAATGGAATGGAATGGAATTTAATGCAATGGAATGGAATGGAATGGAATGGAATTCAATGGAATGGAATGCAATGGAATCGAATGGAATGGAATGGAATGTAATGGACGCGAGTAGAACGGAATGGAATGGAATGGAATGGAATGGAATGGAATGGAATGGAATGGATAGGAATGAACCCGAGTAGAACGCAATGGAATGGAATGGAATGCAATGGAATAGAATGGAATGGAATGGAATGGAATGGAATCAACCCGAGTAGAATGGAATGGATAGGAATGGAATGGAATGGAATGGAATGTAATGCAATAGAATGGAATGGAAGGGAATGGAAAGGAATGGAATGGAATGGAAAGGAATGGAATGGAATGGAATCGAATGGAATCGAATGGAATCGAATGGAATGGAGTGGAATAGAGTGGAATCAACCCGAATAGAACGGAACAGAACGAAACGGAACGGAACGGAACGGAATGGAATGGTGTGAAATGGAATGGAATCAAATGGAGTCGAATGGAACCGAATGGAATGGAATGGAAGGGAATGGAATGGAATGGAATGGAATGGAATGGAATGGAATGGAATCAACCCGAGTAGAACGGAATGGAATGGAATGGAATGGAATGGAATGGAATGGAATGGAATGGAATGCAATGGAATGGAATGGAATGGAATGGAATGGAATGGAATGGAATGGAATGCAATGGAATGGAATGGAATGGAATGGAATTCAATGGAATGGAATGGAATGGAATGGAATGGAATGGAATGGAATGGAATGGAATCAACCCGAGTAGAACGGAATGGAATGGAATGGAATGGAATGGAATGGAATGGAATGGAATTGAATGGAATTCAATGGAATGGAATGGAATGGAATGGAATGGAATGGAATGGAATCGAATGGAATGGAATGGAATGGAATGGAATCGAATGGAATGGAATGGAATGGAATGGAATGGAATGGAATCAACCCGAGTAGATTGGAATGGATTGGAATGGAATGGAATGGAATGGAATGGAATGGAATGGAATTCAATGGAAAAAATGAAATGGAATGGAATGGAATGGAATGGAATGGAATGGAATCGAATGGAATGGAATGGAATGGAATGGAATGGAATGGAATGGAATGGAATCGAATGGAATGGAATGGAATCGAATGGAATCGAATGGAATGGAATGGAATGGAATGGAATGGAATGGAATGGAATTTAATGCAATGGAATGGAATGGAATGGAATGGAATTCAATGGAATGGAAAGGAATGGAATGGAATGGAATGGAATGGAATGGAATGGAATGGAATGGAATGGAATGGAATCAACCCGAGTAGAACGGAATGGAATGGAATGGAATGGAATGGAATGGAAAGGAATGGAATGGAATTCAATGGAAAAAATGAAATGGAGTGGAATGGAATGGAGTGGAATGGAATGGAATCGAATGGAATCGAATGGAATGGAATGGAATGGAATGGAATCGAATGGAATGGAATGGAATGGAATGGAATTGAATGGAATCGAATGGAATGGAAAGGAATGGAATGGAATGGAATGGAATGGAATGGAATCAACCCGAGTAGATTGGAATGGATTGGAATGGAATGGAATGGAATGGAATGGAATGGAATGGAATTCAATGGAAAAAATGAAATGGAGTGGAATGGAATGGAATGGAATGGAATGGAATGGAATGGAATGCAATGGAATGGAATGGAATGGAATGGAATGGAATGGAATGGAATGCAATGGAATGGAATGGAATGGAATGGAATTCAATGGAATGGAATGGAATGGAATGGAATGGAATGGAATGGAATCAACCCGAGTAGAACGGAATGGAATGGAATGGAATGGAATGGAATGGAATGGAATGGAATTCCATGGAATGGAATTCCATGGAATGGAATTCGATGGAATAGAATGGAATGGAATGGAATGGAATGGAACGGAATGAAACCGAGTAGAACGGAATGGAATGGAATGGAATGGAATGGAATGGAATGGAATTAAATGGAATGGAATCGAATGGAATGGAATGGAATGGAATGGAATCGAATGGAATCGAATGGAATGGAATGGAATGGAATTAAATGGAATGGAATGGAATGGAATCAACCCGAGTAGATTGGAATGGATTGGAATGGAATGGAATGGAATGGAATGGAATCGAATGGAATGGAATGGAATGGAATCGAATGGAATGGAATGGAATGGAATGGAATGGAATGGAATGGAATGGAATCAACCCGAGTAGAATGGAGTGTATTGGAATGGAATGGAATGGAATGGAATGGAATGGAATTCAATGGAATAGAATGAAATGGAATGGAATGGAATTGAATGGAGTGGAATGGAATGGAATGGAATGGAATGGAATGGAATGGAATGGAATGGAATGGAATCGAATGGAATGGAATGGAATGGAATGGAATGGAATCAACCCGAGTAGAACGGAATGGAATGGAATGGAATGGAATGGAATGGAATGGAATGGAATGGAATGGAATTCAATGGAATAGAATGGAATGGAATGGAATAGAATGGAATGGAATGGAATAGAATGGAATTGTATGGAATGGAATGGAATGGAATGGAATCAACCCGAGTAGAACGGAATGGATTGGTATGGAAAGGAATGGAATGGAATGGAATGGAATGAATGGAATGGAATGGAATGGAATGGAATGGAATCGAATGGAATCGAATGGAATCCAATGGAATGGAACGGATTGGAATGGAATGGAATGGAATCCAATGGAATGGAATGGAATGGAATGGAATCGAATGGAATGGAATGGAATGGAATGGAATGGAATGGAATGGAATGGAATGGAATGGAATGGAATGGAATCAACCCGAGTAGAACGGAATGGAATGGAATGGAATGGAATGGAATGGAATGGAATGGAATCAACCCGAGTAGAACGGAATGGAATGGAATGGAATGGAATGGAATGGAATGGAATGGAATGGAATGGAATGGAATGGAATGGAATGGAATGGAAGGGAATGGAATCAACCCGAGTAGAACAGAATGGAATGGAATGGAATGGAATGGAATGGAATGGAATGGAATGGAATGGAATGGAATTCAATGGAATAGAATGGAATGGAATGGAATGGAATGCAATTAACCCGAGTAGAACGGAATGGAATGGAATGGAATTGAATGGAATGGAATGGAATGGAATGGAATGGAATGGAATGGAATGGAATAGAATGGAATGGAATGGAATGGAATGGAATCAACCCGAGTAGAATGGAATGGATTGGAATGGAATGGAATGGAATGGAATGGAATTCAATGGAATAGAATGAAATGGAATGGAATGGAATGGAATGGAATGGAATGGAATGGAATGGAATGGAATGGAATCAACCCGAGTAGAATGGAATGAATTGGAATGGAATGGAATGGAATGGAATGGAATGGAATGGAATCAACCCGAGTAGAACGGAATGGAATGGAATGGAATGGAATGGAATCGAATGGAATCGAATGGAATGGAATGGAATGGAATGGAATGGCATGGAATGGAATGGAATGGAATAGAATCAACCCGAGTAGAACGGAATGGAATGGAATGGAACGGAATGGAATTCAAAGAAATGGAATGGAATGGAATGGAATGGAATGGAATCAACCCGAGTAGAACGGAATGGAATGGAATGGAATGGAATGGCATGGAATGGAATGGAATGGAATGGAATCGAATGGAATCGAATGGAATGGAGTGGAATTGAATGGAATCAACCAGAGTAGAACGGAATGGAATGGAACGGAACGGAATGGAACGGAACGGAAAGGAATGGAATGGAGTGAAATGGAATGGAATCGAATGGAATCGAATGGAACCGAATGGAATGGAATGGAAGGGAATGGAATGGAATGGAATGGAATGGAATCAACCCGAGTAGAATGGAAAGGATTGGAATGGAATGGAATGGAATGGTATGGAATGGAATGGAATGGAATGGAATGGAATCGAATGGAATCGAATGGAATGTAATGGAATGGAATGGATTCAAACCGAGTAGAACGGAACGGAATGGAATGGAATGGAATGGAATGGAATCAACACGAGTAGAACGGAATGGAATGGAATGGAATGGAATGGAATGGAATGGAATGGAATTCAATGGAATGAAATGGAATGGAATGGAATCAACCCGAGTAGAACGGAATGGAATGGAATGGAAAGGAATGGAATGGAATGGAATGGAATGGAATGGAATGGAATTCAATGGAATGGAACGGAATGCAATGGAATGGAATGGAATGGAATGGAATGGAATGGAATGGAGTGGAATGGAATGGAATGGAATGGAATGGAATGGAATGGAATGGAATGGAATGGAATGGAATGGAATGGAATTCAATGGAATAGAATGGAATGGAATGGAATGGAATGGAATCAACCCGAGTAGAAAGGAATGGAACGGAATGGAATGGAATGGAATGGAATGGAATGGAATGGAATGGAATGGAATGCAATGCAGTGGAATGGAATCGAATGGAATCGAATCGAATGGACTGTAATGAAATGGAATGGAATGGAATGGAATGGAATGGAATGGAATGGAATGGAATGGAATGGAATGGAATTGAATGGAATCAACCCGAGTAGAATGGAATGGATTGGAATGGAATGGAATGGAATGGAATCGAATGGAATGGAATGGAATCGAAAGGAATGGAAAGGAATGGAATGGACGCGAGTAGAACGGAATGGAATGGAATGGAATGGAATGGAATGGAATGGAATGGAACGGAATGGAATGGAATGGAATGGAATGGAATGGAATGGAATGGAATGGAATGGAATGGAATGGATAGGAATGAACCCGAGTAGAACGCAATGGAATGGAATGGAATGCAATGGAATAGAATGGAATGGAATGGAATGGAATGGAATCAACCCGAGTAGAATGGAATGGAATGGAATGGAAGGGAATGGAATGGAATGGAATGGAATGGAATGGAATGGAATGGAATGGAATGGAATCAACCCGAGTAGAACGGAATGGAATGGAATGGAATGGAATGGAATGGAATGGAATGGAATGGAATGGAATGCAATGGAATGGAATGGAATGGAATGGAATGGAATGGAATGGAATGGAATGCAATGGAATGGAATGGAATGGAATGGAATTCAATGGAATGGAATGGAATGGAATGGAATGGAATGGAATGGAATGGAATGGAATGGAATGGAATGGAATCAACCCGAGTAGAACGGAATGGAATGGAATGGAATGGAATGGAATGGAATGGAATGGAATTGAATGGAATTCAATGGAATGGAATGGAATGGAATGGAATGGAATGGAATGGAATGGAATGGAATCGAATGGAATGGAATGGAATGGAATGGAATCGAATGGAATGGAATGGAATGGAATGGAATGGAATGGAATGGAATGGAATGGAATGGAATGGAATGGAATGGAATGGAATGGAATTCAATGGAAAAAATGAAATGGAATGGAATGGAATGGAATGGAATGGAATGGAATCGAATGGAATGGAATGGAATGGAATGGAATGGAATGGAATCGAATGGAATGGAATGGAATGGAATGGAATCGAATGGAATCGAATGGAATGGAATGGAATGGAATGGAATGGAATGGAATTTAATGCAATGGAATGGAAGGGAATGGAATCAACCCGAGTAGAACGGAATGGAATGGAATGGAATGGAATGGAATGGAATGGAATGGAATGGAATGGAATGGAATTCAATGGAATAGAATGGAATGGAAAGGAATGGAATGCAATGAACCCGAGTAGAACGGAATGGAATGGAATGGAATTGAATGGAATGGAATGGAATGGAATGGAATGGAATGGAATGGAATGGAATGGAATGGAATGGAATGGAATCAACCCGAGTAGAATGGAATGGATTGGAATGGAATGGAATGGAATGGAATGGAATTCAATGGAATAGAATGAAATGGAATGGAATGGAATGGAATGGAATGGAATGGAATGGAATGGAATGGAATGGAATCAACCCGAGTAGAATGGAATGAATTGGAATGGAATGGAATGGAATGGAATGGAATGGAATGGAATCAACCCGAGTAGAACGGAATGGAATGGAATGGAATGGAATGGAATCGAATGGAATCGAATGGAATGGAATGGAATGGAATGGAATGGCATGGAATGGAATGGAATGGAATAGAATCAACCCGAGTAGAACGGAATGGAATGGAATGGAACGGAATGGAATTCAAAGAAATGGAATGGAATGGAATGGAATGGAATGGAATCAACCCGAGTAGAACGGAATGGAATGGAATGGAATGGAATGGCATGGAATGGAATGGAATGGAATGGAATCGAATGGAATCGAATGGAATGGAGTGGAATTGAATGGAATCAACCAGAGTAGAACGGAATGGAATGGAACGGAACGGAATGGAACGGAACGGAAAGGAATGGAATGGAGTGAAATGGAATGGAATCGAATGGAATCGAATGGAACCGAATGGAATGGAATGGAAGGGAATGGAATGGAATGGAATGGAATGGAATCAACCCGAGTAGAATGGAAAGGATTGGAATGGAATGGAATGGAATGGTATGGAATGGAATGGAATGGAATGGAATGGAATCGAATGGAATCGAATGGAATGTAATGGAATGGAATGGATTCAAACCGAGTAGAACGGAACGGAATGGAATGGAATGGAATGGAATGGAATCAACACGAGTAGAACGGAATGGAATGGAATGGAATGGAATGGAATGGAACGGAATGGAATGGAATTCAATGGAATGAAATGGAATGGAATGGAATCAACCCGAGTAGAACGGAATGGAATGGAATGGAAAGGAATGGAATGGAATGGAATGGAATGGAATGGAATGGAATTCAATGGAATGGAACGGAATGCAATGGAATGGAATGGAATGGAATGGAATGGAATGGAGTGGAATGGAATGGAATGGAATGGAATGGAATGGAATGGAATGGAATGGAATGGAATGGAATGGAATGGAATGGAATGGAATGGAATGGAATTCAATGGAATAGAATGGAATGGAATGGAATGCAATGGAATCAACCCGAGTAGAAAGGAATGGAACGGAATGGAATGGAATGGAATGGAATGGAATGGAATGGAATGGAATGGAATGGAATGGAATGGAATGGAATTGAATGGAATCAACCCGAGTAGAATGGAATGGATTGGAATGGAATGGAATGGAATGGAATCGAATGGAATGGAATGGAATCGAAAGGAATGGAAAGGAATGGAATGGACGCGAGTAGAACGGAATGGAATGGAATGGAATGGAATGGAATGGAATGGAACGGAATGGAATGGAATGGAATGGAATGGAATGGAATGGAATGGAATGGAATGGAATGGATAGGAATGAACCCGAGTAGAACGCAATGGAATGGAATGGAATGCAATGGAATAGAATGGAATGGAATGGAATGGAATGGAATCAACCCGAGTAGAACGGAATGGAATGGAATGGAAGGGAATGGAATGGAATGGAATGGAATGGAATGGAATGGAATGGAATGGAATCAACCCGAGTAGAACGGAATGGAATGGAATGGAATGGAATGGAATGGAATGGAATGGAATGGAATGGAATGCAATGGAATGGAATGGAATGGAATGGAATGGAATGGAATGGAATGCAATGGAATGGAATGGAATGGAATGGAATTCAATGGAATGGAATGGAATGGAATGGAATGGAATGGAATGGAATGGAATGGAATGGAATGGAATGGAATCAACCCGAGTAGAACGGAATGGAATGGAATGGAATGGAATGGAATGGAATGGAATGGAATTGAATGGAATTCAATGGAATGGAATGGAATGGAATGGAATGGAATGGAATGGAATGGAATGGAATGGAATCGAATGGAATGGAATGGAATGGAATGGAATCGAATGGAATGGAATGGAATGGAATGGAATGGAATGGAATGGAATGGAATGGAATGGAATGGAATGGAATGGAATGGAATTCAATGGAAAAAAAGAAATGGAATGGAATGGAATGGAATGGAATGGAATGGAATCGAATGGAATGGAATGGAATGGAATGGAATGGAATGGAATCGAATGGAATGGAATGGAATGGAATGGAATCGAATGGAATCGAATGGAATGGAATGGAATGGAATGGAATGGAATGGAATTTAATGCAATGGAATGGAATGGAATGGAATGGAATTCAATGGAATGGAATGGAATGGAATGGAATGGAATGGAATGGAATGGAATGGAATGGAATCAACCCGAGTAGAACGGAATGGAATGGAATGGAATGGAATGGAATGGAAAGGAATGGAATGGAATTCAATGGAAAAAATGAAATGGAGTGGAATGGAATGGAGTGGAATGGAATGGAATCGAATGGAATCGAATGGAATGGAATGGAATGGAATGGAATGGAATGGAATGGAATGGAATGGAATGGAATTGAATGGAATCGAATGGAATGGAAAGGAATGGAATGGAATGGAATGGAATGGAATGGAATCAACCCGAGTAGATTGGAATGGATTGGAATGGAATGGAATGGAATGGAATGGAATGGAATTCAATGGAAAAAATGAAATGGAGTGGAATGGAATGGAATGGAATGGAATGGAATCGAATGGAATGGAATGGAATGCAATGGAATGGAATGGAATGGAATGGAATGGAATGGAATGGAATGCAATGGAATGGAATGGAATGGAATGGAATTCAATGGAATGGAATGGAACGGAATGTAATGGAATGGAATGGAATGGAATCAACCCGAGTAGAACGGAATGGAATGGAATGGAATGGAATGGAATGGAATGGAATGGAATGGAATTCCATGGAATGGAATTCGATGGAATAGAATGGAATGGAATGGAATGGAATGGAACGGAATGAAACCGAGTAGAACGGAATGGAATGGAATGGAATGGAATGGAATGGAATGGAATTAAATGGAATGGAATCGAATGGAATGGAATGGAATGGAATGGAATCGAATGGAATCGAATGGAATGGAATGGAATGGAATTAAATGGAATGGAATGGAATGGAATCAACCCGAGTAGATTGGAATGGATTGGAATGGAATGGAATGGAATGGAATGGAATCGAATGGAATGGAATGGAATGGAATTAAATGGAATGGAATCGAATGGAATGGAATGGAATGGAATGGAATCGAATGGAATCGAATGGAATGGAATGGAATGGAATTAAATGGAATGGAATGGAATGGAATGGAATCAACCCGAGTAGATTGGAATGGATTGGAATGGAATGGAATGGAATCGAATGGAATGGAATGGAATGGAATGGAATGGAATCGAATGGAATGGAATGGAATGGAATGGAATGGAATGGAATGGAATGGAATGGAATCGAATGGAATCGAATGGAATGGAATGGAATGGAATGGAATGGAATGGAATGGAATGGAATGGAATGGAATCGAATGGAATCGAATGGAATGGAATGGAATGGAATGGAATGGAATGGAATGGAATGGAATGGAATGGAATCAACCCGAGTAGATTGGAATGGATTGGAATGGAATGGAATCGAATGGAATCGGATGGAATCGAATGGAATGGAGTGGAATAGAATGGAATCAACCCGAATAGAACGGAACGGAACGGAACGGAATGGAATGGAATTGAGTGAAATGGAATGGAATCGAATGGAATCGAAAGGAACCGAATGGAATGGACTGGAAGGGAATGGAATGGAATGGAATGGAATGGAATGGAATCAACCCGAGTAGAATGGAATGGAATGGAATCGAATGGAATGGAATGGAATGGAATGGAATGGAATGGAATGGAATGGAATCAACCCGAGTAGAATGGAGTGTATTGGAATGGAATGGAATGGAATGGAATGGAATGGAATGGAATTCAATGGAATAGAATGAAATGGAATGGAATGGAATTGAATGGAGTGGAATGGAATGGAATGGAATGGAATGGAATGGAATGGAATGGAATCGAATGGAATGGAATGGAATGGAATGGAATGGAATCAACCCGAGTAGAACGGAATGGAATGGAATGGAATGGAATGGAACGGAATGGAATGGAATGGAATGGAATGGAATTCAATGGAATAGAATGGAATGGAATGGAATAGAATGGAATGGAATGGAATAGAATGGAATGGAATGGAATGGAATGGAATGGAATGGAATCAACCCGAGTAGAACGGAATGGATTGGAATGGAAAGGAATGGAATGGAATGGAATGGAATGAATGGAATGGAATGGAATGGAATGGAATCGAATGGAATCGAATGGAATCCAATGGAATGGAACGGATTGGAATGGAATGGAATGGAATCGAATGGAATGGAATGGAATGGAATGGAATCGAATGGAATGGAATGGAATGGAATGGAATGGAATGGAATGGAATGGAATGGAATGGAATGGAATGGAATGGAATGGAATCAACCCGAGTAGAACGGAATGGAATGGAATGGAATGGAATGGAATGGAATGGAATGGAATCAACCCGAGTAGAACGGAATGGAATGGAATGGAATGGAATGGAATGGAATGGAATGGAATGGAATGGAATGGAATGGAATGGAATGGAATGGAAGGGAATGGAATCAACCCGAGTAGAACGGAATGGAATGGAATGGAATGGAATGGAATGGAATGGAATGGAATGGAATGGAATGGAATGGAATGGAATGGAATGGAATTCAATGGAATAGAATGGAATGGAATGGATTGGAATGCAATGAACCCGAGTAGAATGGAATGGAATGGAATGGAATTGAATGGAATGGAATGGAATGGAATGGAATGGAATGGAATGGAATGGAATGGAATGGAATGGAATGGAATGGAATGGAATCAACCCGAGTAGAATGGAATGGATTGGAATGGAATGGAATGGAATGGAATGGAATTCAATGGAATAGAATGGAATGGAATGGAATGGAATGGAATGGAATGGAATGGAATGGAATGGAATGGAATGGAATGGAATGGAATCAACCCGAGTAGAATGGAATGAATTGGAATGGAATGGAATGGAATGGAATGGAATGGAATGGAATCAACACGAGTAGAACGGAATGGAATGGAATGGAATGGAATGGAATCGAATGGAATCGAATGGAATGGAATGGAATGGAATGGAATGGCATGGAATGGAATGGAATGGAATAGAATCAACCCGAGTAGAACGGAATGGAAAGGAATGGAACGGAATGGAATTCAAAGAAATGGAATGGAATGGAATGGAATGGAATGGAATCAACCCGAGTAGAACGGAATGGAATGGAATGGAATGGAATGGCATGGAATGGAATGGAATGGAATGGAATCGAATGGAATCGAATGGAATGGAGTGGAATTGAATGGAATCAACCAGAGTAGAACGGAATGGAATGGAACGGAACGGAATGGAACGGAACGGAAAGGAATGGAATGGAGTGAAATGGAATGGAATCGAATGGAATCGAATGGAACCGAATGGAATGGAATGGAAGGGAATGGAATGGAATGGAATGGAATGGAATGGAATCAACCCGAGTAGAATGGAAAGGATTGGAATGGAATGGAATGGAATGGTATGGAATGGAATGGAATGGAATGGAATGGAATGGAATCGAATGGAATCGAATGGAATGGAATGGAATGGAATGGAATCAAACCGAGTAGAACGGAACGGAATGGAATGGAATGGAATGGAATGGAATCAACACGAGTAGAACGGAATGGAATGGAATGGAATGGAATGGAATGGAATGGAATGGAATGGAATGGAATTCAATGGAATGAAATGGAATGGAATGGAATCAACCCGAGTAGAACGGAATGGAATGGAATGGAAAGGAATGGAATGGAATGGAATGGAATGGAATGGAATGGAATTCAATGGAATGGAACGGAATGCAATGGAATGGAATGGAATGGAATGGAATGGAATGGAATGGAGTGGAATGGAATGGAATGGAATGGAATGGAATGGAATGGAATGGAATGGAATTCAATGGAATAGAATGGAATGGAATGGAATGGAATGGAATCAACCCGAGTAGAAAGGAATGGAACGGAATGGAATTGAATGGAATGGAATGGAATGGAATGGAATGGAATGGAATGGAATGGAATGCAATGCAGTGGAATGGAATCGAATGGAATCGAATCGAATGGACTGTAATGAAATGGAATGGAATGGAATGGAATGGAATGGAATGGAATGGAATGGAATGGAATGGAATGGAATTGAATGGAATCAACCCGAGTAGAATGGAATGGATTGGAATGGAATGGAATGGAATGGAATCGAATGGAATGGAATGGAATCGAAAGGAATGGAAAGGAATGGAATGGACGCGAGTAGAACGGAATGGAATGGAATGGAATGGAATGGAATGGAATGGAATGGAATGGAATGGAATCAACCCGAGTAGAACGGAATGGAATGGAATGGAATGGAATGGAATGGAATGGAATGGAATGGAATGGAATGGAATGGAATGGAATGGAATGGAATGGAATCAACCCGAGTAGAATGGAATGGATAGGAATGGAATGGAATGGAATGGAATGTAATTCAATAGAATGGAATGGAGGGTAATGGAAAGGAATGGAATGGAATGGAATGGAATCGAATGGAATCGAATGGAATCGAATGGAATGGAGTGGAATAGAGTGGAATCAACCCGAATAGAATGGAACGGAACGGAACGGAACGGAACGGAACGGAATGGAATGGAGTGTAATGGAATGGAATCAAATGGAGTCGAATGGAACCGAATGGAATGGAATGGAATGGAATGGAATGGAATGGAATGGAATGGAATGGAATGGAATGGAATGGAATGGAATGGAATGGAATCAACCCGAGTAGAACGGAATGGAATGGAATGGAATGGAATGGAATGGAATGGAATGCAATGGAATGGAATGGAATGGAATGGAATGGAATTCATTGGAATGGAATGGAATGGAATTGAATGGAATGGAATCAACCCGAGTAGAACGGAATGGAATGGAATGGAATGGAATGGAATGGAATTTAATGGAATGGAATTCAATGGAATGGAATTCAATGGAATAGAATGGAATGGAATGGAAAGGAATGGAATGAACCCGAGTAGAACGGAATGGAATGGAATGGAATTGAATGGAATGGAATGGAATGGAATGGAATGGAATGGAATGGAATGGAATGGAATGGAGTGGAATGGAATGGAATGGAATGGAATGGAATGGAGTGGAATGGAATCGAACGGAATGGAATGGAATGGAATGGAATCGAATGGAATGGAATGGAATGGAATGGAATGGAAAGGAATGGAATGGAATGGAATGGAATGGAATCAACCCGAGTAGATTGGAATGGATTGGAATGGAATGGAATGGAATAGAATGGAATGGAATTCAATGGAAAAAATGAAATGGAATGGAATGGAATGGAATGGAATGGAATCGAATTTAATCGAATGGAATGGAATGGAATGGAATGGAATGGAATGGAATCGAATGGAATGGAATGGAATGGAATGGATTCGAATGGAATCGAATGGAATGGAATGGAATGGAATGGAATGGAATGGAATGGAATTTAATGCAATGGAATGGAATGGAATGGAATGGAATTCAATGGAATGGAATGGAATGGAATGGAATGGAATGGAACGGAATGAACCCGAGTAGAACGGAATGGAATGGAATGGAATGGAATGGAATGGAATGGAATTAAATGGAATGGAATCGAATGGAATGGAATGGAATGGAATGGAATCGAATGGAATCGAATGGAATGGAATGGAATGGAATTCAATGGAATGGAATTCGATGGAATAGAATGGAATGGAATGGAATGGAATGGAACGGAATGAACCCGAGTAGAACGGAATGGAATGGAATGGAATGGAATGGAATGGAATGGAATTAAATGGAATGGAATCGAATGGAATGGAATGGAATGGAATGGAATCGAATGGAATCGAATGGAATGGAATGGAATGGAATTAAATGGAATGGAATGGAATGGAATCAACCCGAGTAGATTGGAATGGATTGGAATGGAATGGAATGGAATGGAATGGAATCGAATGGAATGGAATGGAATGGAATTAAATGGAATGGAATCGAATGGAATGGAATGGAATGGAATGGAATCGAATGGAATCGAATGGAATGGAATGGAATGGAATTAAATGGAATGGAATGGAATGGAATCAACCCGAGTAGATTGGAATGGATTGGAATGGAATGGAATGGAACGGAATGGAATGGAATGGAATGGAATCGAATGGAATCGAATGGAATGGAATGGAATGGAATGGAATGGAAAGGAATGGAATGGAATGGAATGGAATGGAATCAACCAGAGTAGATTGGAATGGATTGGAATGGAATGGAATGGAATGGAATGGAATGGAATTCAATGGAAAAAATGAAATGGAATGGAATGGAATGGAATGGAATGGAATGGAATCGAATTTAATCGAATGGAATGGAATGGAATGGAATGGAATGGAATGGAATCGAATGGAATGGAATGGAATGGAATGGATTCGAATGGAATCGAATGGAATGGAATGGAATGGAATGGAATGGAATGGAATGGAATTTAATGCAATGGAATGGAATGGAATGGAATGGAATTCAATGGAATGGAATGGAATGGAATGGAATGGAATGGAATGGAATGGAATCAACCCGAGTAGAACGGAATGGAATGGAATGGAATGGAATGGAATGGAATGGAATGGAATGGAATGGAATGGAATGGAATGGAATGGAATTCAATGGAATGGAATTCGATGGAATAGAATGGAATGGAATGGAATGGAATGGAACGGAATGAACCCGAGTAGAACGGAATGGAATGGAATGGAATGGAATGGAATGGAATGGAATTAAATGGAATGGAATCGAATGGAATGGAATGGAATGGAATGGAATCGAATGGAATCGAATGGAATGGAATGGAATGGAATTAAATGGAATGGAATGGAATGGAATCAACCCGAGTAGATTGGAATGGATTGGAATGGAATGGAATGGAATGGAATGGAATCGAATGGAATGGAATGGAATGGCATTAAATGGAATGGAATGGAATGGAATGGAATGGAATGGAATGGAATCGAATGGAATCGAATGGAATGGAATGGAATGGAATTAAATGGAATGGAATGGAATGGAATCAACCCGAGTAGATTGGAATGGATTGGAATGGAATGGAATGGAACGGAATGGAATGGAATTCAATGGAAAAAATGAAATGGAATGGAATGGAATGGAATAGAATGGAATGGAATCGAATGGAATCGAATGGAATGGAATGGAATGGAATGGAATGGAATGGAATGGAATGGAATGGAATGGAATGGAATGGAATGGAATCGAATGGAATCGAATGGAATGGAATGGAATGGAATGGAATGGAATGGAATGGAATGGAATCAACCCGAGTAGATTGGAATGGATTGGAATGGAATGGAATGGAATGGAATGGAATTCAATGGAAAAAATGGAATGGAATGGAATGGAATGGAAAGGAATGGAATGGAATGGAATCGAATGGAATCGGATGGAATCGAATGGAATGGAGTGGAATAGAATGGAATCAACCCGAATAGAACGGAACGGAACGGAACGGAATGGAATGGAATTGAGTGAAATGGAATGGAATCGAATGGAATCGAAAGGAACCGAATGGAATGGAATGGAAGGGAATGGAATGGAATGGAATGGAATGGAATGGAATCAACCCGAGTAGAATGGAATGGAATGGAATCGAATGGAATGGAATGGAATGGAATGGAATGGAATGGAATGGAATCAACCCGAGTAGAATGGAGTGTATTGGAATGGAATGGAATGGAATGGAATGGAATGGAATTCAATGGAATAAAATGAAATGGAATGGAATGGAATTGAATGGAGTGGAATGGAATGGAATGGAATGGAATGGAATGGAATGGAATGGAATGGAATGGAATGGAATCGAATGGAATGGAATGGAATGGAATGGAATGGAATCAACCCGAGTAGAACGGAATGGAATGGAATGGAATGGAATGGAATGGAATGGAATGGAATGGAATGGAATGGAATGGAATGGAATGGAATTCAATGGAATAGAATGGAATGGAATGGAATAGAATGGAATGGAATGGAATAGAATGGAATGGAATGGAATGGAATGGAATGGAATGGAATCAACCCGAGTAGAACGGAATGGATTGGTATGGAAAGGAATGGAATGGAATGGAATGGAATGAATGGAATGGAATGGAATGGAATGGAATCGAATGGAATCGAATGGAATCCAATGGAATGGAACGGATTGGAATGGAATGGAATGGAATCGAATGGAATGGAATGGAATGGAATGGAATCGAATGGAATGGAATGGAATGGAATGGAATGGAATGGAATGGAATGGAATGGAATGGAATGGAATGGAATGGAATCAACCCGAGTAGAACGGAATGGAATGGAATGGAATGGAATGGAATGGAATGGAATGGAATCAACCCGAGTAGAACGGAATGGAATGGAATGGAATGGAATGGAATGGAATGGAATGGAATGGAATGGAAGGGAATGGAATCAACCCGAGTAGAACGGAATGGAATGGAATGGAATGGAATGGAATGGAATGGAATGGAATGGAATGGAATGGAATTCAATGGAATAGAATGGAATGGAATGGAATGGAATGCAATGAACCCGAGTAGAACGGAATGGAATGGAATGGAATTGAATGGAATGGAATGGAATGGAATGGAATGGAATGGAATGGAATGGAATGGAATGGAATCAACCCGAGTAGAATGGAATGGATTGGAATGGAATGGAATGGAATGGAATGGAATTCAATGGAATAGAATGAAATGGAATGGAATGGAATGGAATGGAATGGAATGGAATGGAATGGAATGGAATGGAATGGAATCAACCCGAGTAGAATGGAATGAATTGGAATGGAATGGAATGGAATGGAATGGAATGGAATGGAATCAACCCGAGTAGAACGGAATGGAATGGAATGGAATGGAATGGAATCGAATGGAATCGAATGGAATGGAATGGAATGGAATGGAATGGCATGGAATGGAATGGAATGGAATAGAATCAACCCGAGTAGAACGGAATGGAATGGAATGGAACGGAATGGAATTCAAAGAAATGGAATGGAATGGAATGGAATGGAATGGAATCAACCCGAGTAGAACGGAATGGAATGGAATGGAATGGAATGGCATGGAATGGAATGGAATGGAATGGAATCGAATGGAATCGAATGGAATGGAGTGGAATTGAATGGAATCAACCAGAGTAGAACGGAATGGAATGGAACGGAACGGAATGGAACGGAACGGAAAGGAATGGAATGGAGTGAAATGGAATGGAATCGAATGGAATCGAATGGAACCGAATGGAATGGAATGGAAGGGAATGGAATGGAATGGAATGGAATGGAATGGAATGGAATCAACCCGAGTAGAATGGAAAGGATTGGAATGGAATGGAATGGAATGGTATGGAATGGAATGGAATGGAATGGAATGGAATCGAATGGAATCGAATGGAATGGAATGGAATGGAATGGAATCAAACCGAGTAGAACGGAACGGAATGGAATGGAATGGAATGGAATGGAATCAACACGAGTAGAACGGAATGGAATGGAATGGAATGGAATGGAATGGAATGGAATGGAATTCAATGGAATGAAATGGAATGGAATGGAATCAACCCGAGTAGAACGGAATGGAATGGAGTGGAAAGGAATGGAATGGAATGGAATGGAATGGAATGGAGTGGAATGGAATTCAATGGAATGGAACGGAATGCAATGGAATGGAATGGAATGGAATGGAATGGAATGGAATGGAGTGGAATGGAATGGAATGGAATGGAATGGAATGGAATGGAATGGAATGGAATTCAATGGAATAGAATGGAATGGAATGGAATGGAATGGAATCAACCCGAGTAGAAAGGAATGGAACGGAATGGAATGGAATGGAATGGAATGGAATGGAATGGAATGGAATGGAATGGAATGCAATGCAGTGGAATGGAATCGAATGGAATCGAATCGAATGGACTGTAATGAAATGGAATGGAATGGAATGGAATGGAATGGAATGGAATGGAATGGAATGGAATGGAATTGAATGGAATCAACCCGAGTAGAATGGAATGGATTGGAATGGAATGGAATGGAATGGAATCGAATGGAATGGAATGGAATCGAAAGGAATGGAAAGGAATGGAATGGACGCGAGTAGAACGGAATGGAATGGAATGGAATGGAATGGAATGGAATGGAATGGAATGGAATGGAATCAACCCGAGTAGAACGGAATGGAATGGAATGGAATGGAATGGAATGGAATGGAATGGAATGGAATGGAATGGAATGGAATGGAATCAACCCGAGTAGAAAGGAATGGATTGGAATGGAATGGAATATAATGTAATGGAATGGAATGGAATCGAATGGAATCGAATGGAATCGAATGGAATGGAATGGAATGGAATGGAATGGAATTCAATGGAATAGAATGGAATGGAATGGAATGGAATGGAATCAACCCGAGTAGAAAGGAATGGAATGGAATGGAATGGAATGGAATGGAATGGAATGGAATGAAATGGAATGGAATGGAATGGAATGCAATGAAATGGAATGGAATGGAATGGAATCGAATGGATTGGACTGGAATGAAATGGAATGGAATGGAATGGAATGGAATGGAATCGAATGGAATCGAATGGAACAGAATGGAAGGGAATGGAATGGAATGGAATCGAATGGAATGGAATGGAATGGAATGGAATCAAATGGAATCGAATGGAATGGAATGGAATGGAATGGAATGGAATGGAATGGAATTTAATGCAATGGAATGGAATGGAATGGAATGGAATTCAATGGAATGGAATGCAATGGAATCGAATGGAATGGAATGGAATGGAATGGACGCGAGTAGAACGGAATGGAATGGAATGGAATGGAATGGAATGGAATGGAATGGAATGGAATGGAATGGATAGGAATGAACCCGAGTAGAACGCAATGGAATGGAATGGAATGCAATGGAATAGAATGGAATGGAATGGAATGGAATGGAATCAACCCGAGTAGAATGGAATGGATAGGAATGGAATGGAATGGAATGGAATGTAATGCAATAGAATGGAATGGAAGGGAATGGAAAGGAATGGAATGGAATGGAAAGGAATGGAATGGAATGGAATCGAATGGAATCGAATGGAATCGAATGGAATGGAGTGGAATAGAGTGGAATCAACCCGAATAGAACGGAACAGAACGAAACGGAACGGAACGGAACGGAATGGAAAGGTGTGAAATGGAATGGAATCAAATGGAGTCGAATGGAACCGAATGGAATGGAATGGAAGGGAATGGAATGGAATGGAATGGAATGGAATGGAATGGAATGGAATGGAATCAACCCGAGTAGAACGGAATGGAATGGAATGGAATGGAATGGAATGGAATGGAATGGAATGGAATGGAATGCAATGGAATGGAATGGAATGGAATGGAATGGAATGGAATGGAATGGAATGCAATGGAATGGAATGGAATGGAATGGAATTCAATGGAATGGAATGGAATGGAATGGAATGGAATGGAATGGAATGGAATCAACCTGAGTAGAACGGAATGGAATGGAATGGAATGGAATGGAATGGAATGGAATGGAATTGAATGGAATTCAATGGAATGGAATGGAATGGAATGGAATGGAATGGAATGGAATCGAATGGAATGGAATGGAATGGAATGGAATGGAATGGAATGGAATGGAATGGAATGGAATGGAATGGAATCAACCCGAGTAGATTGGAATGGATTGGAATGGAATGGAATGGAATGGAATGGAATGGAATGGAATTCAATGGAAAAAATGAAATGGAATGGAATGGAATGGAATGGAATGGAATGGAATCGAATGGAATGGAATGGAATGGAATGGAATGGAATGGAATGGAATGGAATGGAATCAAATGGAATGGAATGGAATGGAATGGAATCGAATGGAATCGAATGGAATGGAATGGAATGGAATGGAATGGAATGGAATTTAATGCAATGGAATGGAATGGAATGGAATGGAATTCAATGGAATGGAATGGAATGGAATGGAATGGAATGGAATGGAATGGAATGGAATGGAATCAACCCGAGTAGAACGGAATGGAATGGAATGGAATGGAATGGAATGGAAAGGAATGGAATGGAATTCAATGGAAAAAATGAAATGGAGTGGAATGGAATGGAGTGGAATGGAATGGAATCGAATGGAATCGAATGGAATGGAATGGAATGGAATGGAATGGAATGGAATCGAATGGAATGGAATGGAATGGAATTGAATGGAATCGAATGGAATGGAAAGGAATGGAATGGAATGGAATGGAATGGAATGGAATCAACCCGAGTAGATTGGAATGGATTGGAATGGAATGGAATGGAATGGAATGGAATGGAATTCAATGGAAAAAATGAAATGGAGTGGAATGGAATGGAATGGAATGGAATGGAATCGAATGGAATGGAATGGAATGCAATGGAATGGAATGGAATGGAATGGAATGGAATGGAATGGAATGCAAAGGAATGGAATGGAATGGAATGGAATTCAATGGAATGGAATGGAATGGAATGGAATGGAATGGAATGGAATGGAATCAACCCGAGTAGAACGGAATGGAATGGAATGGAATGGAATGGAATGGAATGGAATGGAATGGAATGGAATGGAATGGAATTCCATGGAATGGAATTCGATGGAATAGAATGGAATGGAATGGAATGGAATGGAACGGAATGAAACCGAGTAGAACGGAATGGAATGGAATGGAATGGAATGCAATGGAATGGAATTAAATGGAATGGAATCGAATGGAATGGAATGGAATGGAATGGAATCGAATGGAATCGAATGGAATGGAATGGAATGGAATTAAATGGAATGGAATGGAATGGAATCAACCCGAGTTGATTGGAATGGATTGGAATGGAATGGAATGGAATGGAATGGAATCGAATGGAATGGAATGGAATGGAATTAAATGGAATGGAATCGAATGGAATGGAATGGAATGGAATGGAATCGAATGGAATCGAATGGAATGGAATGGAATGGAATTAAATGGAATGGAATGGAATGGAATCAACCCGAGTAGATTGGAATGGATTGGAATGGAATGGAATGGAACGGAATGGAATGGAATTCAATGGAAAAAATGAAATGGAATGGAATGGAATGGAATGGAATGGAATCGAATGGAATCGAATGGAATGGAATGGAATGGAATGGAATGGAATGGAATGGAATGGAATGGAATGGAATCGAATGGAATCGAATGGAATGGAATGGAATGGAATGGAATGGAATGGAATGGAATGGAATCAACCCGAGTAGATTGGAATGGATTGGAATGGAATGGAATGGAATGGAATGGAATTCAATGGAAAAAATGGAATGGAATGGAATGGAATGGAAAGGAATGGAATGGAATGGAATCGAATGGAATCGGATGGAATCGAATGGAATGGAGTGGAATAGAATGGAATCAACCCGAATAGAACGGAACGGAACGGAACGGAATGGAATGGAATTGAGTGAAATGGAATGGAATCGAATGGAATCGAAAGGAACCGAATGGAATGGACTGGAAGGGAATGGAATGGAATGGAATGGAATGGAATGGAATCAACCCGAGTAGAATGGAATGGAATGGAATTGAATGGAATGGAATGGAATGGAATGGAATGGAATGGAATGGAATCAACCCGAGTAGAATGGAGTGTATTGGAATGGAATGGAATGGAATGGAATGGAATGGAATTCAATGGAATAGAATGAAATGGAATGGAATGGAATTGAATGGAGTGGAATGGAATGGAATGGAATGGAATGGAATGGAATGGAATGGAATGGAATGGAATGGAATCGAATGGAATGGAATGGAATGGAATGGAATGGAATCAACCCGAGTAGAACGGAATGGAATGGAATGGAATGGAATGGAATGGAATGGAATGGAATGGAATGGAATGGAATTCAATGGAATAGAATGGAATGGAATGGAATAGAATGGAATGGAATGGAATAGAATGGAATAGAATGGAATGGAATGGAATGGAATGGAATCAACCCGAGTAGAACGGAATGGATTGGAATGGAAAGGAATGGAATGGAATGGAATGGAATGAATGGAATGGAATGGAATGGAATGGAATCGAATGGAATCGAATGGAATCCAAAGGAATGGAACGGATTGGAATGGAATGGAATGGAATCGAATGGAATGGAATGGAATGGAATGGAATGGAATGGAATGGAAGGGAATGGAATCAACCCGAGTAGAACGGAATGGAATGGAATGGAATGGAATGGAATGGAATGGAATGGAATGGAATGGAATGGAATTCAATGGAATAGAATGGAATGGAATGGAATGGAATGCAATGAACCCGAGTAGAACGGAATGGAATGGAATGGAATGGAATGGAATGGAATGGAATGGAATGGAATGGAATGGAATGGAATGGAATGGAATCAACCCGAGTAGAATGGAATGGATTGGAATGGAATGGAATGGAATGGAAAGGAATTCAATGGAATAGAATGAAATGGAATGGAATGGAATGGAATGGAATGGAATGGAATGGAATGGAATGGAATGGAATGTAATGGAATCAACCCGAGTAGAATGGAATGAATTGGAAAGGAATGGAATGGAATGGAATGGAATGGAATGGAATCAACACGAGTAGAACGGAATGGAATGGAATGGAATGGAATGGAATCGAATGGAATCGAATGGAATGGAATGGAATGGAATGGAATGGCATGGAATGGAATGGAATGGAATAGAATCAACCCGAGTAGAACGGAATGGAATGGAATGGAACGGAATGGAATTCAAAGAAATGGAATGGAATGGAATGGAATGGAATGGAATCAACCCGAGTAGAACGGAATGGAATGGAATGGAATGTAATGGCATGGAATGGAATGGAATGGAATGGAATCGAATGGAATCGAATGGAATGGGGTGGAATTGAATGGAATCAACCAGAGTAGAACGGAATGGAATGGAACGGAACGGAATGGAACGGAACGGAAAGGAATGGAATGGAGTGAAATGGAATGGAATCGAATGGAATCGAATGGAACCGAATGGAATGGAATGGAAGGGAATGGAATGGAATGGAATGGAATGGAATGGAATCAACCCGAGTAGAATGGAAAGGATTGGAATGGAATGGAATGGAATGGTATGGAATGGAATGGAATGGAATGGAATCGAATCGAATGGAATCAAATGGAATGGAATGGAATGGAATGGAATCAAACCGAGTAGAACGGAACGGAATGGAATGGAATGGAATGGAATGGAATCAACACGAGTAGAACGGAATGGAATGGAATGGAATGGAATGGAATGGAATGGAATTCAATGGAATGAAATGGAATGGAATGGAATCAACACGAGTAGAACGGAATGGAATGGAATGGAAAGGAATGGAATGGAATGGAATGGAATTCAATGGAATGGAACGGAATGCAATGGAATGGAATGGAATGGAATGGAATGGAATGGAATGGAGTGGAATGGAATGGAATGGAATGGAATGGAATGGAATGGAATGGAATGGAATTCAATGGAATAGAATGGAATGGAATGGAATGGAATGGAATCAACCCGAGTAGAAAGGAATGGAACGGAATGGAATGGAATGGAATGGAATGGAATGGAATGGAATGGAATGGAATGGAATGGAATGCAATGCAGTGGAATGGAATCGAATGGAATCGAATCGAATGGACTGTAATGAAATGGAATGGAATGGAATGGAATGGAATGGAATGGAATGGAATGGAATGGAATGGGATTGAATGGAATCAACCCGAGTAGAATGGAATGGATTGGAATGGAATGGAATGGAATGGAATCGAATGGAATGGAATGGAATCGAAAGGAATGGAAAGGAATGGAATGGACGCGAGTAGAACGGAATGGAATGGAATGGAATGGAATGGAATGGAATGGAATGGAATGGAATGGAATGGAATGGAATGGAATCAACCCGAGTAGAACGGAATGGAATGGAATGGAATGGAATGGAATGGAACGGAATGGAATGGAATGGAATGGAATGGAATGGAATGGAATCAACCCGAGTAGAATGGAATGGATAGGAATGGAATGGAATGGAATGGAATGTAATTCAATAGAATGGAATGGAGGGGAATGGAAAGGAATGGAATGGAATGGAATGGAATCGAATGGAATCGAATGGAATCGAATGGAATGGAGTGGAATAGAGTGGAATCAACCCGAATAGAATGGAACGGAATGGAACGGAACGGAACGGAACGGAATGGAATGGAGTGTAATGGAATGGAATCAAATGGAGTCGAATGGAACCGAATGGAATGGAATGGAATGGAATGGAATGGAATGGAATGGAATGGAATGGAATGGAATGGAATGGAATGGAATGGAATGGAATGGAATCAACCCGAGTAGAACGGAATGGAATGGAATTGAATGGAATGGAATGGAATGGAATGCAATGGAATGGAATGGAATGGAATGGAATGGAATGGAATTCATTGGAATGGAATGGAATGGAATTGAATGGAATGGAATCAACCCGAGTAGAACGGAATGGAATGGAATGGAATGGAATGGAATGGAATTTAATGGAATGGAATTCAATGGAATGGAATTCAATGGAATAGAATGGAATGGAATGGAAAGGAATGGAATGAACCCGAGTAGAACGGAATGGAATGGAATGGAATTGAATGGAATGGAATGGAATGGAATGGATTGGAATCGAATGGAATCGAATGGAATGCAATGGAATGGAATGGAATAGAATGGAATGGAATGGAATGGAATGGAATCGAATGGAATCGAATGGAATCGAATGGAATGGAATGGAATGGAAAGGAATGGAAAGGAATGGAATGGAATGGAATCAACCCGAGTAGATTGGAATGGATTGGAATGGAATGGAATGGAATGGAATGGAATTCAATGGAAAAAATGAAATGGAATTGAATGGAATGGAATGGAATGGAATCGAATGGAATGGAATGGAATGGAATGGAATGGAATGGAATGGAATCGAATGGAATGGAATGGAATGGAATCGAATGGAATCGAATGGAATGGAATGGAGTGGAATGGAATGGAATGGAATGGAATGGAATGGAATGGAATCAACCCGAGTAGATTGGAATGGATTGGAATGGAATGGAATGGAATGGAATGGAATGGAATGGAATCGAATGGAATCGAATGGAATCGAATGTAATGGAGTGGAATAGAATGGAATCAACCCGAGTAGAACGGAATGGAATGGAACGGAACGGAACGGAACGGAACGGAACGGAACCGAATGAAATGGAAAGAAGGGAATTAAATGGAGTGGAATGGAATGGAATGGAATGGAATGGAATGGAGTGGAATGGAATCGAATGGAATGGAATGGAATGGAATGGAATCGAATGGAATCGAATGGAATGGAATGGAATGGAATGGAATGGAAAGGAATGGAATGGAATGGAATGGAATGGAATCAACCCGAGTAGATTGGAATGGATTGGAATGGAATGGAATGGAATGGAATGGAATGGAATTCAATGGAAAAAATGAAATGGAATGGAATGGAATGGAATGGAATGGAATGGAATGGAATCGAATTTAATCGAATGGAATGGAATGGAATGGAATGGAATGGAATGGAATCGAATGGAATGGAATGGAATGGAATGGATTCGAATGGAATCGAATGGAATGGAATGGAATGGAATGGAATGGAATGGAATGGAATTTAATGCAATGGAATGGAATGGAATGGAATGGAATTCAATGGAATGGAATGGAATGGAATGGAATGGAATGGAACGGAATGAACCCGAGTAGAACGGAATGGAATGGAATGGAATGGAATGGAATGGAATGGAATGGAATGGAATTGAATGGAATTCAATGGAATGGAATGGAATGGAATGGAATGGAATGGAATGGAATGGAATCGAATGGAATGGAATGGAATGGAATGGAATGGAATGGAATGGAATGGAATCAACCCGAGTAGATTGGAATGGATTGGAATGGAATGGAATGGAATGGAATGGAATGGAATGGAATGGAATTCAATGGAAAAAATGAAATGGAATGGAATGGAATGGAATGGAATGGAATGGAATCGAATGGAATGGAATGGAATGGAATGGAATGGAATGGAATGGAATGGAATGGAATCGAATGGAATGGAATGGAATGGAATGGAATCGAATGGAATCGAATGGAATGGAATGGAATGGAATGGAATGGAATGGAATTTAATGCAATGGAATGGAATGGAATGGAATGGAATTCAATGGAATGGAATGGAATGGAATGGAATGGAATGGAATGGAATGGAATGGAATGGAATGGAATCAACCCGAGTAGAACGGAATGGAATGGAATGGAATGGAATGGAATGGAAAGGAATGGAATGGAATTCAATGGAAAAAATGAAATGGAGTGGAATGGAATGGAGTGGAATGGAATGGAATCGAATGGAATCGAATGGAATGGAATGGAATGGAATGGAATGGAATGGAATCGAATGGAATGGAATGGAATGGAATTGAATGGAATCGAATGGAATGGAAAGGAATGGAATGGAATGGAATGGAATGGAATGGAATCAACCCGAGTAGATTGGAATGGATTGGAATGGAATGGAATGGAATGGAATGGAATGGAATTCAATGGAAAAAATGAAATGGAGTGGAATGGAATGGAATGGAATGGAATGGAATCGAATGGAATGGAATGGAATGCAATGGAATGGAATGGAATGGAATGGAATGGAATGGAATGGAATGCAATGGAATGGAATGGAATGGAATGGAATTCAATGGAATGGAATGGAATGGAATGGAATGGAATGGAATGGAATGGAATCAACCCGAGTAGAACGGAATGGAATGGAATGGAATGGAATGGAATGGAATGGAATGGAATGGAATGGAATGGAATGGAATTCCATGGAATGGAATTCGATGGAATAGAATGGAATGGAATGGAATGGAATGGAACGGAATGAAACCGAGTAGAACGGAATGGAATGGAATGGAATGGAATGGAATGGAATGGAATTAAATGGAATGGAATCGAATGGAATGGAATGGAATGGAATGGAATCGAATGGAATCGAATGGAATGGAATGGAATGGAATTAAATGGAATGGAATGGAATGGAATCAACCCGAGTAGATTGGAATGGATTGGAATGGAATGGAATGGAATGGAATGGAATCGAATGGAATGGAATGGAATGGAATTAAATGGAATGGAATCGAATGGAATGGAATGGAATGGAATGGAATCGAATGGAATCGAATGGAATGGAATGGAATGGAATTAAATGGAATGGAATGGAATGGAATCAACCCGAGTAGATTGGAATGGATTGGAATGGAATGGAATGGAACGGAATGGAATGGAATTCAATGGAAAAAATGAAATGGAATGGAATGGAATGGAATGGAATGGAATCGAATGGAATCGAATGGAATGGAATGGAATGGAATGGAATGGAATGGAATGGAATGGAATGGAATCGAATGGAATCGAATGGAATGGAATGGAATGGAATGGAATGGAATGGAATGGAATGGAATGGAATCAACCCGAGTAGATTGGAATGGATTGGAATGGAATGGAATGGAATGGAATGGAATTCAATGGAAAAAATGGAATGGAATGGAATGGAATGGAAAGGAATGGAATGGAATGGAATCGAATGGAATCGGATGGAATCGAATGGAATGGAGTGGAATAGAATGGAATCAACCCGAATAGAACGGAACGGAACGGAACGGAATGGAATGGAATTGAGTGAAATGGAATGGAATCGAATGGAATCGAAAGGAACCGAATGGAATGGACTGGAAGGGAATGGAATGGAATGGAATGGAATGGAATGGAATCAACCCGAGTAGAATGGAATGGAATGGAATCGAATGGAATGGAATGGAATGGAATGGAATGGAATGGAATGGAATCAACCCGAGTAGAATGGAGTGTATTGGAATGGAATGGAATGGAATGGAATGGAATGGAATTCAATGGAATAGAATGAAATGGAATGGAATGGAATTGAATGGAGTGGAATGGAATGGAATGGAATGGAATGGAATGGAATGGAATGGAATGGAATCGAATGGAATGGAATGGAATGGAATGGAATGGAATCAACCCGAGTAGAACGGAATGGAATGGAATGGAATGGAATGGAATGGAATGGAATGGAATGGAATGGAATTCAATGGAATAGAATGGAATGGAATGGAATAGAATGGAATGGAATGGAATAGAATGGAATGGAATGGAATGGAATGGAATGGAATGGAATCAACCCGAGTAGAACGGAATGGATTGGAATGGAAAGGAATGGAATGGAATGGAATGGAATGAATGGAATGGAATGGAATGGAATGGAATCGAATGGAATCGAATGGAATCCAATGGAATGGAACGGATTGGAATGGAATGGAATGGAATCGAATGGAATGGAATGGAATGGAATGGAATCGAATGGAATGGAATGGAATGGAATGGAATGGAATGGAATGGAATGGAATGGAATGGAATGGAATGGAATGGTATGGAATGGAATGGAATGGAATGGAATGGAATGGAATCAACCCGAGTAGAACGGAATGGAATGGAATGGAATGGAATGGAATGGAATGGAATGGAATCAACCCGAGTAGAACGGAATGGAATGGAATGGAATGGAATGGAATGGAATGGAATGGAATGGAATGGAATGGAATGGAATGGAAGGGAATGGAATCAACCCGAGTAGAACGGAATGGAATGGAATGGAATGGAATGGAATGGAATGGAATGGAATGGAATGGAATGGAATGGAATTCAATGGAATAGAATGGAATGGAATGGAATGGAATGCAATGAACCCGAGTAGAACGGAATGGAATGGAATGGAATTGAATGGAATGGAATGGAATGGAATGGAATGGAATGGAATGGAATGGAATGGAATGGAATCAACCCGAGTAGAATGGAATGGATTGGAATGGAATGGAATGGAATGGAAAGGAATTCAATGGAATAGAATGAAATGGAATGGAATGGAATGGAATGGAATGGAATGGAATGGAATGGAATGGAATGGAATGGAATGGAATCAACCCGAGTAGAATGGAATGAATTGGAAAGGAATGGAATGGAATGGAATGGAATGGAATGGAATCAACACGAGTAGAACGGAATGGAATGGAATGGAATGGAATGGAATCGAATGGAATCGAATGGAATGGAATGGAATGGAATGGAATGGCATGGAATGGAATGGAATGGAATAGAATCAACCCGAGTAGAACGGAATGGAATGGAATGGAACGGAATGGAATTCAAAGAAATGGAATGGAATGGAATGGAATGGAATGGAATCAACCCGAGTAGAACGGAATGGAATGGAATGGAATGGAATGGCATGGAATGGAATGGAATGGAATGGAATCGAATGGAATCGAATGGAATGGAGTGGAATTGAATGGAATCAACCAGAGTAGAACGGAATGGAATGGAACGGAACGGAATGGAACGGAACGGAAAGGAATGGAATGGAGTGAAATGGAATGGAATCGAATGGAATCGAATGGAACCGAATGGAATGGAATGGAAGGGAATGGAATGGAATGGAATGGAATGGAATGGAATCAACCCGAGTAGAATGGAAAGGATTGGAATGGAATGGAATGGAATGGTATGGAATGGAATGGAATGGAATGGAATCGAATCGAATGGAATCGAATGGAATGGAATGGAATGGAATGGAATCAAACCGAGTAGAACGGAACGGAATGGAATGGAATGGAATGGAATGGAATCAACACGAGTAGAACGGAATGGAATGGAATGGAATGGAATGGAATGGAATGGAATGGAATTCAATGGAATGAAATGGAATGGAATGGAATCAACCCGAGTAGAACGGAATGGAATGGAATGGAAAGGAATGGAATGGAATGGAATGGAATTCAATGGAATGGAACGGAATGCAATGGAATGGAATGGAATGGAATGGAATGGAATGGAATGGAGTGGAATGGAATGGAATGGAATGGAATGGAATGGAATGGAATGGAATGGAATGGAATTCAATGGAATAGAATGGAATGGAATGGAATGGAATGGAATCAACCCGAGTAGAAAGGAATGGAACGGAATGGAATGGAATGGAATGGAATGGAATGGAATGGAATGGAATGGAATGGAATGCAATGCAGTGGAATGGAATCGAATGGAATCGAATCGAATGGACTGTAATGAAATGGAATGGAATGGAATGGAATGGAATGGAATGGAATGGAATGGAATGGGATTGAATGGAATCAACCCGAGTAGAATGGAATGGATTGGAATGGAATGGAATGGAATGGAATCGAATGGAATGGAATGGAATCGAAAGGAATGGAAAGGAATGGAATGGACGCGAGTAGAACGGAATGGAATGGAATGGAATGGAATGGAATGGAATGGAATGGAATGGAATGGAATGGAATGGAATCAACCCGAGTAGAACGGAATGGAATGGAATGGAATGGAATGGAATGGAACGGAATGGAATGGAATGGAATGGAATGGAATGGAATGGAATCAACCCGAGTAGAATGGAATGGATAGGAATGGAATGGAATGGAATGGAATGTAATTCAATAGAATGGAATGGAGGGGAATGGAAAGGAATGGAATGGAATGGAATGGAATCGAATGGAATCGAATGGAATCGAATGGAATGGAGTGGAATAGAGTGGAATCAACCCGAATAGAATGGAACGGAACGGAACGGAACGGAACGGAACGGAATGGAATGGAGTGTAATGGAATGGAATCAAATGGAGTCGAATGGAACCGAATGGAATGGAATGGAATGGAATGGAATGGAATGGAATGGAATGGAATGGAATGGAATGGAATGGAATGGAATCAACCCGAGTAGAACGGAATGGAATGGAATTGAATGGAATGGAATGGAATGGAATGCAATGGAATGGAATGGAATGGAATGGAATGGAATTCATTGGAATGGAATGGAATGGAATTGAATGGAATGGAATCAACCCGAGTAGAACGGAATGGAATGGAATGGAATGGAATGGAATGGAATTTAATGGAATGGAATTCAATGGAATGGAATTCAATGGAATAGAATGGAATGGAATGGAAAGGAATGGAATGAACCCGAGTAGAACGGAATGGAATGGAATGGAATTGAATGGAATGGAATGGAATGGAATGGAATGGAATCGAATGGAATCGAATGGAATGCAATGGAATGGAATGGAATAGAATGGAATGGAATGGAATGGAATGGAATCGAATGGAATCGAATGGAATCGAATGGAATGGAATGGAATGGAAAGGAATGGAAAGGAATGGAATGGAATGGAATCAACCCGAGTAGATTGGAATGGATTGGAATGGAATGGAATGGAATGGAATGGAATTCAATGGAAAAAATTAAATGGAGTGGAATGGAATGGAATGGAATGGAATGGAATCGAATGGAATGGAATGGAATGCAATGGAATGGAATGGAATGGAATGGAATGGAATGGAATGGAATGCAATGGAATGGAATGGAATGGAATGGAATTCAATGGAATGGAATGGAATGGAATGGAATGGAATGGAATCAACCCGAGTAGAACGGAATGGAATGGAATGGAATGGAATGGAATGGAATGGAATGGAATGGAATTCCATGGAATGGAATTCGATGGAATAGAATGGAATGGAATGGAACGGAATGAAACCGAGTAGAACGGAATGGAATGGAATGGAATGGAATGGAATGGAATGGAATTAAATGGAATGGAATCGAATGGAATGGAATGGAATGGAATGGAATCGAATGGAATCGAATGGAATGGAATGGAATGGAATTAAATGGAATGGAATGGAATGGAATCAACCCGAGTAGATTGGAATGGATTGGAATGGAATGGAATGGAATGGAATGGAATCGAATGGAATGGAATGGAATGGAATTAAATGGAATGGAATCGAATGGAATGGAATGGAATGGAATGGAATCGAATGGAATCGAATGGAATGGAATGGAATGGAATTAAATGGAATGGAATGGAATGGAATGGAATCAACCCGAGTAGATTGGAATGGATTGGAATGGAATGGAATGGAACGGAATGGAATGGAATTCAATGGAAAAAATGAAATGGAATGGAATGGAATGGAATGGAATGGAATCGAATGGAATCGAATGGAATGGAATGGAATGGAATGGAATGGAATGGAATGGAATGGAATGGAATCGAATGGAATCGAATGGAATGGAATGGAATGGAATGGAATGGAATGGAATGGAATGGAATGGAATCAACCCGAGTAGATTGGAATGGATTGGAATGGAATGGAATGGAATGGAATGGAATTCAATGGAAAAAATGGAATGGAATGGAATGGAATGGAAAGGAATGGAATGGAATGGAATCGAATGGAATCGGATGGAATCGAATGGAATGGAGTGGAATAGAATGGAATCAACCCGAATAGAACGGAACGGAACGGAACGGAATGGAATGGAATTGAGTGAAATGGAATGGAATCGAATGGAATCGAAAGGAACCGAATGGAATGGACTGGAAGGGAATGGAATGGAATGGAATGGAATGGAATGGAATCAACCCGAGTAGAATGGAATGGAATGGAATCGAATGGAATGGAATGGAATGGAATGGAATGGAATGGAATGGAATCATCCCGAGTAGAATGGAGTGTATTGGAATGGAATGGAATGGAATGGAATGGAATGGAATTCAATGGAATAGAATGAAATGGAATGGAATGGAATTGAATGGAGTGGAATGGAATGGAATGGAATGGAATGGAATGGAATGGAATGGAATGGAATCGAATGGAATGGAATGGAATGGAATGGAATGGAATCAACCCGAGTAGAACGGAATGGAATGGAATGGAATGGAATGGAATGGAATGGAATGGAATGGAATGGAATGTAATTCAATGGAATAGAATGGAATGGAATGGAATAGAATGGAATGGAATGGAATAGAATGGAATGGAATGGAATGGAATGGAATGGAATGGAATCAACCCGAGTAGAACGGAATGGATTGGAATGGAAAGGAATGGAATGGAATGGAATGGAATGAATGGAATGGAATGGAATGGAATGGAATCGAATGGAATCGAATGGAATCCAATGGAATGGAACGGATTGGAATGGAATGGAATGGAATCGAATGGAATGGAATGGAATGGAATGGAATCGAATGGAATGGAATGGAATGGAATGGAATGGAATGGAATGGAATGGAATGGAATGGAATGGTATGGAATGGAATGGAATGGAATGGAATCAACCCGAGTAGAACGGAATGGAATGGAATGGAATGGAATGGAATGGAATGGAATGGAATCAACCCGAGTAGAACGGAATGGAATGGAATGGAATGGAATGGAATGGAATGGAATGGAATGGAATGGAATGGAATGGAATGGAAGGGAATGGAATCAACCCGAGTAGAACGGAATGGAATGGAATGGAATGGAATGGAATGGAATGGAATGGAATGGAATGGAATGGAATGGAATGGAATTCAATGGAATAGAATGGAATGGAATGGAATGGAATGCAATGAACCCGAGTAGAACGGAATGGAATGGAATGGAATTGAATGGAATGGAATGGAATGGAATGGAATGGAATGGAATGGAATGGAATGGAATGGAATCAACCCGAGTAGAATGGAATGGATTGGAATGGAATGGAATGGAATGGAAAGGAATTCAATGGAATAGAATGAAATGGAATGGAATGGAATGGAATGGAATGGAATGGAATGGAATGGAATGGAATGGAATGGAATGGAATGGAATGGAATGGAATGGAATGGAATGGAATCAACCCGAGTAGAATGGAATGAATTGGAAAGGAATGGAATGGAATGGAATGGAATGGAATGGAATCAACACGAGTAGAACGGAATGGAATGGAATGGAATGGAATGGAATCGAATGGAATCGAATGGAATGGAATGGAATGGAATGGAATGGCATGGAATGGAATGGAATGGAATAGAATCAACCCGAGTAGAACGGAATGGAATGGAATGGAACGGAATGGAATTCAAAGAAATGGAATGGAATGGAATGGAATGGCATGGAATGGAATGGAATGGAATGGAATCGAATGGAATCGAATGGAATGGAGTGGAATTGAATGGAATCAACCAGAGTAGAACGGAATGGAATGGAACGGAACGGAATGGAACGGAACGGAAAGGAATGGAATGGAGTGAAATGGAATGGAATCGAATGGAATCGAATGGAACCGAATGGAATGGAATGGAAGGGAATGGAATGGAATGGAATGGAATGGAATGGAATGGAATGGAATCAACCCGAGTAGAATGGAAAGGATTGGAATGGAATGGAATGGAATGGTATGGAATGGAATGGAATGGAATGGAATCGAATCGAATGGAATCGAATGGAATGGAATGGAATGGAATGGAATCAAACCGAGTAGAACGGAACGGAATGGAATGGAATGGAATGGAATGGAATCAACACGAGTAGAACGGAATGGAATGGAATGGAATGGAATGGAATGGAATGGAATGGAATTCAATGGAATGAAATGGAATGGAATGGAATCAACCCGAGTAGAACGGAATGGAATGGAATGGAAAGGAATGGAATGGAATGGAGTGGAATGGAATGGAATGGAATGGAATGGAATGGAATGGAATGGAATGGAATGGAATTCAATGGAATAGAATGGAATGGAATGGAATGGAATGGAATCAACCCGAGTAGAAAGGAATGGAACGGAATGGAATGGAATGGAATGGAATGGAATGGAATGGAATGGAATGGAATGCAATGCAATGGAATGGAATCGAATGGAATCGAATCGAATGGACTGTAATGAAATGGAATGGAATGGAATGGAATGGAATGGAATGGAATGGAATGGAATGGAATGGGATTGAATGGAATCAACCCGAGTAGAATGGAATGGATTGGAATGGAATGGAATGGAATGGAATCGAATGGAATGGAATGGAATCGAAAGGAATGGAAAGGAATGGAATGGACGCGAGTAGAACGGAATGGAATGGAATGGAATGGAATGGAATGGAATGGAATGGAATGGAATGGAATCAACCCGAGTAGAACGGAATGGAATGGAATGGAATGGAATGGAATGGAATGGAACGGAATGGAATGGAATGGAATGGAATGGAATGGAATGGAATGGAATCAACCCGAGTAGAATGGAATGGATAGGAATGGAATGGAATGGAATGGAATGTAATTCAATAGAATGGAATGGAGGGGAATGGAAAGGAATGGAATGGAATGGAGTGGAATCGAATGGAATCGAATGGAATCGAATGGAATGGAGTGGAATAGAGTGGAATCAACCCGAATAGAATGGAACGGAACGGAACGGAACGGAACGGAACGGAATGGAATGGAGTGTAATGGAATGGAATCAAATGGAGTCGAATGGAACCGAATGGAATGGAATGGAATGGAATGGAATGGAATGGAATGGAATGGAATGGAATGGAATGGAATGGAATGGAATCAACCCGAGTAGAACGGAATGGAATGGAATTGAATGGAATGGAATGGAATGGAATGCAATGGAATGGAATGGAATGGAATGGAATGGAATTCATTGGAATGGAATGGAATGGAATTGAATGGAATGGAATCAACCCGAGTAGAACGGAATGGAATGGAATGGAATGGAATGGAATGGAATTTAATGGAATGGAATTCAATGGAATGGAATTCAATGGAATAGAATGGAATGGAATGGAAAGGAATGGAATGAACCCGAGTAGAACGGAATGGAATGGAATGGAATTGAATGGAATGGAATGGAATGGAATGGAATGGAATCGAATGGAATCGAATGGAATGCAATGGAATGGAATGGAATAGAATGGAATGGAATGGAATGGAATGGAATCGAATGGAATCGAATGGAATCGAATGGAATGGAATGGAATGGAAAGGAATGGAAAGGAATGGAATGGAATGGAATCAACCCGAGTAGATTGGAATGGATTGGAATGGAATGGAATGGAATGGAATGGAATTCAATGGAAAAAATGAAATGGAGTGGAATGGAATGGAATGGAATGGAATGGAATCGAATGGAATGGAATGGAATGCAATGGAATGGAATGGAATGGAATGGAATGGAATGGAATGGAATGCAATGGAATGGAATGGAATGGAATGGAATTCAATGGAATGGAATGGAATGGAATGGAATGGAATGGAATCAACCCGAGTAGAACGGAATGGAATGGAATGGAATGGAATGGAATGGAATGGAATGGAATGGAATTCCATGGAATGGAATTCGATGGAATAGAATGGAATGGAATGGAATGGAATGGAACGGAATGAAACCGAGTAGAACGGAATGGAATGGAATGGAATGGAATGGAATGGAATGGAATTAAATGGAATGGAATCGAATGGAATGGAATGGAATGGAATGGAATCGAATGGAATCGAATGGAATGGAATGGAATGCAATTAAATGGAATGGAATGGAATGGAATCAACCCGAGTAGATTGGAATGGATTGGAATGGAATGGAATGGAATGGAATGGAATCGAATGGAATGGAATGGAATGGAATTAAATGGAATGGAATCGAATGGAATGGAATGGAATGGAATGGAATCGAATGGAATCGAATGGAATGGAATGGAATGGAATTAAATGGAATGGAATGGAATGGAATGGAATCAACCCGAGTAGATTGGAATGGATTGGAATGGAATGGAATGGAACGGAATGGAATGGAATTCAATGGAAAAAATGAAATGGAATGGAATGGAATGGAATGGAATGGAATCGAATGGAATCGAATGGAATGGAATGGAATGGAATGGAATGGAATGGAATGGAATCGAATGGAATCGAATGGAATGGAATGGAATGGAATGGAATGGAATGGAATGGAATGGAATGGAATGGAATCAACCCGAGTAGATTGGAATGGATTGGAATGGAATGGAATCGAATGGAATCGGATGGAATCGAATGGAATGGAGTGGAATAGAATGGAATCAACCCGAATAGAACGGAACGGAACGGAACGGAATGGAATGGAATTGAGTGAAATGGAATGGAATCGAATGGAATCGAAAGGAACCGAATGGAATGGACTGGAAGGGAATGGAATGGAATGGAATGGAATGGAATGGAATGGAATCAACCCGAGTAGAATGGAATGGAATGGAATCGAATGGAATGGAATGGAATGGAATGGAATGGAATGGAATGGAATGGAATCAACCCGAGTAGAATGGAGTGTATTGGAATGGAATGGAATGGAATGGAATGGAATGGAATTCAATGGAATAGAATGAAATGGAATGGAATGGAATTGAATGGAGTGGAATGGAATGGAATGGAATGGAATGGAATGGAATGGAATGGAATGGAATCGAATGGAATGGAATGGAATGGAATGGAATGGAATCAACCCGAGTAGAACGGAATGGAATGGAATGGAATGGAATGGAACGGAATGGAATGGAATGGAATGGAATGGAATTCAATGGAATAGAATGGAATGGAATGGAATAGAATGGAATGGAATGGAATAGAATGGAATGGAATGGAATGGAATGGAATGGAATGGAATGGAATCAACCCGAGTAGAACGGAATGGATTGGAATGGAAAGGAATGGAATGGAATGGAATGGAATGAATGGAATGGAATGGAATGGAATGGAATCGAATGGAATCGAATGGAATCCAATGGAATGGAACGGATTGGAATGGAATGGAATGGAATCGAATGGAATGGAATGGAATGGAATGGAATCGAATGGAATGGAATGGAATGGAATGGAATGGAATGGAATGGAATGGAATGGAATGGAATGGAATGGAATGGAATCAACCCGAGTAGAACGGAATGGAATGGAATGGAATGGAATGGAATGGAATGGAATGGAATGGAATCAACCCGAGTAGAACGGAATGGAATGGAATGGAATGGAATGGAATGGAATGGAATGGAATGGAATGGAATGGAATGGAATGGAATGGAATGGAATGGAAGGGAATGGAATCAACCCGAGTAGAACGGAATGGAATGGAATGGAATGGAATGGAATGGAATGGAATGGAATGGAATGGAATGGAATTCAATGGAATAGAATGGAATGGAATGGATTGGAATGCAATGAACCCGAGTAGAACGGAATGGAATGGAATGGAATTGAATGGAATGGAATGGAATGGAATGGAATGGAATGGAATGGAATGGAATGGAATGGAATGGAATGGAATGGAATCAACCCGAGTAGAATGGAATGGATTGGAATGGAATGGAATGGAATGGAATGGAATTCAATGGAATAGAATGGAATGGAATGGAATGGAATGGAATGGAATGGAATGGAATGGAATGGAATGGAATGGAATGGAATGTAATGGAATCAACCCGAGTAGAATGGAATGAATTGGAATGGAATGGAATGGAATGGAATGGAATGGAATGGAATCAACACGAGTAGAACGGAATGGAATGGAATGGAATGGAATGGAATCGAATGGAATCGAATGGAATGGAATGGAATGGAATGGAATGGCATGGAATGGAATGGAATGGAATAGAATCAACCCGAGTAGAACGGAATGGAATGGAATGGAACGGAATGGAATTCAAAGAAATGGAATGGAATGGAATGGAATGGAATGGAATCAACCCGAGTAGAACGGAATGGAATGGAATGGCATGGAATGGAATGGAATGGAATGGAATCGAATGGAATCGAATGGAATGGAGTGGAATTGAATGGAATCAACCAGAGTAGAACGGAATGGAATGGAACGGAACGGAATGGAACGGAACGGAAAGGAATGGAATGGAGTGAAATGGAATGGAATCGAATGGAATCGAATGGAACCGAATGGAATGGAATGGAAGGGAATGGAATGGAATGGAATGGAATGGAATGGAATCAACCCGAGTAGAATGGAAAGGATTGGAATGGAATGGAATGGAATGGTATGGAATGGAATGGAATGGAATGGAATGGAATCGAATGGAATCGAATGGAATGGAATGGAATGGAATGGAATCAAACCGAGTAGAACGGAACGGAATGGAATGGAATGGAATGGAATGGAATCAACACGAGTAGAACGGAATGGAATGGAATGGAATGGAATGGAATGGAATAGAATGGAATGGAATTCAATGGAATGAAATGGAATGGAATGGAATCAACCCGAGTAGAACGGAATGGAATGGAATGGAAACGAATGGAATGGAATGGAATGGAATGGAATGGAATGGAATGGAATGGAATTCAATGGAATGGAACGGAATGCAATGGAATGGAATGGAATGGAATGGAATGGAATGGAATGGAGTGGAATGGAATGGAATGGAATGGAATGGAATGGAATGGAATGGAATGGAATTCAATGGAATAGAATGGAATGGAATGGAAAGGAATGGAATCAACCCGAGTAGAAAGGAATGGAACGGAATGGAATTGAATGGAATGGAATGGAATGGAATGGAATGGAATGGAATGGAATGCAATGCAGTGGAATGGAATCGAATGGAATCGAATCGAATGGACTGTAATGAAATGGAATGGAATGGAATGGAATGGAATGGAATGGAATGGAATGGAATGGAATGGAATGGAATGGAATTGAATGGAATCAACCCGAGTAGAATGGAATGGATTGGAATGGAATGGAATGGAATGGAATCGAATGGAATGGAATGGAATCGAAAGGAATGGAAAGGAATGGAATGGACGCGAGTAGAACGGAATGGAATGGAATGGAATGGAATGGAATGGAATGGAATGGAATGGAATGGAATGGAATGGAATCAACCCGAGTAGAACGGAATGGAATGGAATGGAATGGAATGGAATGGAATGGAATGGAATGGAATGGAATGGAATGGAATGGAATGGAATGGAATGGAATCAACCCGAGTAGAATGGAATGGATAGGAATGGAATGGAATGGAATGGAATGTAATTCAATAGAATGGAATGGAGGGTAATGGAAAGGAATGGAATGGAATGGAATGGAATCGAATGGAATCGAATGGAATCGAATGGAATGGAGTGGAATAGAGTGGAATCAACCCGAATAGAATGGAACGGAACGGAACGGAACGGAACGGAACGGAATGGAATGGAGTGTAATGGAATGGAATCAAATGGAGTCGAATGGAACCGAATGGAATGGAATGGAATGGAATGGAATGGAATGGAATGGAATGGAATGGAATGGAATGGAATGGAATGGAATGGAATCAACCCGAGTAGAACGGAATGGAATGGAATGGAATGGAATGGAATGGAATGGAATGCAATGGAATGGAATGGAATGGAATGGAATGGAATTCATTGGAATGGAATGGAATGGAATTGAATGGAATGGAATCAACCCGAGTAGAACGGAATGGAATGGAATGGAATGGAATGGAATGGAATTTAATGGAATGGAATTCAATGGAATGGAATTCAATGGAATAGAATGGAATGGAATGGAAAGGAATGGAATGAACCCGAGTAGAACGGAATGGAATGGAATGGAATTGAATGGAATGGAATGGAATGGAATGGAATGGAATCGAATGGAATCGAATGGAATGCAATGGAATGGAATGGAATAGAATGGAATGGAATGGAATGGAATGGAATCGAATGGAATCAAATGGAATCGAATGGAATGGAATGGAATGGAAAGGAATGGAAAGGAATGGAATGGAATGGAATCAACCCGAGTAGATTGGAATGGATTGGAATGGAATGGAATGGAATGGAATGGAATTCAATGGAAAAAATGAAATGGAATTGAATGGAATGGAATGGAATGGAATCGAATGGAATGGAATGGAATGGAATGGAATGGAATGGAATCGAATCGAATGGAATGGAATGGAATGGAATGGAATCGAATGGAATCGAATGGAATGGAATGGAGTGGAATGGAGTGGAATGGAATGGAATGGAATGGAATCAACCCGAGTAGATTGGAATGGATTGGAAAGGAATGGAATGGAATGGAATGGAATGGAATGGAATCGAATGGAATCGAATGGAATCGAATGGAATGGAGTGGAATAGAATGGAATCAACCCGAGTAGAACGGAATGGAATGGAACGGAACGGAACGGAACGGAACGGAACGGAACCGAATGGAATGGAAAGAAGGGAATTAAATGGAGTGGAATGGAATGGAATGGAATGGAATGGAATGGAGTGGAATGGAATCGAATGGAATGGAATGGAATGGAATGGAATCGAATGGAATGGAATGGAATGGAATGGAATGGAAAGGAATGGAATGGAATGGAATGGAATGGAATCAACCCGAGTAGATTGGAATGGATTGGAATGGAATGGAATGGAATAGAATGGAATGGAATTCAATGGAAAAAATGAAATGGAATGGAATGGAATGGAATGGAATGGAATCGAATTTAATCGAATGGAATGGAATGGAATGGAATGGAATGGAATGGAATGGAATCGAATGGAATGGAATGGAATGGAATGGATTCGAATGGAATCGAATGGAATGGAATGGAATGGAATGGAATGGAATGGAATTTAATGCAATGGAATGGAATGGAATGGAATGGAATTCAATGGAATGGAATGGAATGGAATGGAATGGAATGGAACGGAATGAACCCGAGTAGAACGGAATGGAATGGAATGGAATGGAATGGAATGGAATGGAATTAAATGGAATGGAATCGAATGGAATGGAATGGAATGGAATGGAATCGAATGGAATCGAATGGAATGGAATGGAATGGAATTCAATGGAATGGAATTCGATGGAATAGAATGGAATGGAATGGAATGGAATGGAATGGAACGGAATGAACCCGAGTAGAACGGAATGGAATGGAATGGAATGGAATGGAATGGAATGGAATTAAATGGAATGGAATCGAATGGAATGGAATGGAATGGAATGGAATCGAATGGAATCGAATGGAATGGAATGGAATGGAATTAAATGGAATGGAATGGAATGGAATCAACCCGAGTAGATTGGAATGGATTGGAATGGAATGGAATGGAATGGAATGGAATCGAATGGAATGGAATGGAATGGAATTAAATGGAATGGAATCGAATGGAATGGAATGGAATGGAATGGAATCGAATGGAATCGAATGGAATGGAATGGAATGGAATTAAATGGAATGGAATGGAATGGAATCAACCCGAGTAGATTGGAATGGATTGGAATGGAATGGAATGGAACGGAATGGAATGGAATGGAATGGAATCGAATGGAATCGAATGGAATGGAATGGAATGGAATGGAATGGAAAGGAATGGAATGGAATGGAATGGAATGGAATCAACCAGAGTAGATTGGAATGGATTGGAATGGAATGGAATGGAATGGAATGGAATGGAATTCAATGGAAAAAATGAAATGGAATGGAATGGAATGGAATGGAATGGAATGGAATCGAATTTAATCGAATGGAATGGAATGGAATGGAATGGAATGGAATGGAATCGAATGGAATGGAATGGAATGGAATGGATTCGAATGGAATCGAATGGAATGGAATGGAATGGAATGGAATGGAATGGAATGGAATGGAATTTAATGCAATGGAATGGAATGGAATGGAATGGAATTCAATGGAATGGAATGGAATGGAATGGAATGGAATGGAATGGAATGGAATGGAATCAACCCGAGTAGAACGGAATGGAATGGAATGGAATGGAAAGGAATGGAATGGAATGGAATGGAATGGAATGGAATGGAATGGAATGGAATTCAATGGAATGGAATTCGATGGAATAGAATGGAATGGAATGGAATGGAATGGAACGGAATGAACCCGAGTAGAACGGAATGGAATGGAATGGAATGGAATGGAATGGAATGGAATTAAATGGAATGGAATCGAATGGAATGGAATGGAATGGAATGGAATCGAATGGAATCGAATGGAATGGAATGGAATGGAATTAAATGGAATGGAATGGAATGGAATCAACCCGAGTAGATTGGAATGGATTGGAATGGAATGGAATGGAATGGAATGGAATCGAATGGAATGGAATGGAATGGCATTAAATGGAATGGAATCGAATGGAATGGAATGGAATGGAATGGAATCGAATGGAATCGAAAGGAATGGAATGGAATGGAATTAAATGGAATGGAATGGAATGGAATCAACCCGAGTAGAACGGAATGGAATGGAATGGAATGGAATGGCATGGAATGGAATGGAATGGAATGGAATCGAATGGAATCGAATGGAATGGAGTGGAATTGAATGGAATCAACCAGAGTAGAACGGAATGGAATGGAACGGAACGGAATGGAACGGAACGGAAAGGAATGGAATGGAGTGAAATGGAATGGAATCGAATGGAATCGAATGGAACCGAATGGAATGGAATGGAAGGGAATGGAATGGAATGGAATGCAATGGAATGGAATCAACCCGAGTAGAATGGAAAGGATTGGAATGGAATGGAATGGAATGGTATGGAATGGAATGGAATGGAATGGAATCGAATCGAATGGAATCGAATGGAATGGAATGGAATGGAATGGAATCAAACCGAGTAGAACGGAACGGAATGGAATGGAATGGAATGGAATGGAATCAACACGAGTAGAACGGAATGGAATGGAATGGAATGGAATGGAATGGAATGGAATGGAATTCAATGGAATGAAATGGAATGGAATGGAATCAACCCGAGTAGAACGGAATGGAATGGAATGGAAAGGAATGGAATGGAATGGAATGGAATTCAATGGAATGGAACGGAATGCAATGGAATGGAATGGAATGGAATGGAATGGAATGGAATGGAGTGGAATGGAATGGAATGGAATGGAATGGAATGGAATGGAATGGAATGGAATGGAATTCAATGGAATAGAATGGAATGGAATGGAATGGAATGGAATCAACCCGAGTAGAAAGGAATGGAACGGAATGGAATGGAATGGAATGGAATGGAATGGAATGGAATGGAATGGAATGGAATGCAATGCAGTGGAATGGAATCGAATGGAATCGAATCGAATGGACTGTAATGAAATGGAATGGAATGGAATGGAATGGAATGGAATGGAATGGAATGGAATGGAATGGGATTGAATGGAATCAACCCGAGTAGAATGGAATGGATTGGAATGGAATGGAATGGAATGGAATCGAATGGAATGGAATGGAATCGAAAGGAATGGAAAGGAATGGAATGGACGCGAGTAGAACGGAATGGAATGGAATGGAATGGAATGGAATGGAATGGAATGGAATGGAATGGAATGGAATGGAATCAACCCGAGTAGAACGGAATGGAATGGAATGGAATGGAATGGAATGGAACGGAATGGAATGGAATGGAATGGAATGGAATCAACCCGAGTAGAATGGAATGGATAGGAATGGAATGGAATGGAATGGAATGGAATTCAATTGAATGGAATGGAGGGGAATGGAAAGGAATGGAATGGAATGGAATGGAATCGAATGGAATCGAATGGAATCGAATGGAATGGAGTGGAATAGAGTGCAATCAACCCGAATAGAATGGAACGGAACGGAACGGAACGGAACGGAACGGAATGGAATGGAGTGTAATGGAATGGAATCAAATGGAGTCGAATGGAACCGAATGGAATGGAATGGAATGGAATGGAATGGAATGGAATGGAATGGAATGGAATGGAAAGGAATGGAATGGAATGGAATCAACCCGAGTAGAACGGAATGGAATGGAATTGAATGGAATGGAATGGAATGGAATGCAATGGAATGGAATGGAATGGAATGGAATGGAATGGAATTCATTGGAATGGAATGGAATGGAATTGAATGGAATGGAATCAACCCGAGTAGAACGGAATGGAATGGAATGGAATGGAATGGAATGGAATGGAATGGAATCAACCCGAGTAGAACGGAATGGAATGGAATGGAATGGAATGGAATGGAATGGAATGGAATGGAATGGAATGGAATGGAAGGGAATGGAATCAACCCGAGTAGAACGGAATGGAATGGAATGGAATGGAATGGAATGGAATGGAATGGAATGGAATGGAATGGAATGGAATTCAATGGAATAGAATGGAATGGAATGGAATGGAATGCAATGAACCCGAGTAGAACGGAATGGAATGGAATGGAATTGAATGGAATGGAATGGAATGGAATGGAATGGAATGGAATGGAATGGAATGGAATCAACCCGAGTAGAATGGAATGGATTGGAATGGAATGGAATGGAATGGAATGGAATTCAATGGAATAGAATGAAATGGAATGGAATGGAATGGAATGGAATGGAATGGAATGGAATGGAATGGAATGGAATGGAATCAACCCGAGTAGAATGGAATGAATTGGAATGGAATGGAATGGAATGGAATGGAATGGAATGGAATGGAATCAACCCGAGTAGAACGGAATGGAATGGAATGGAATGGAATGGAATCGAATGGAATCGAATGGAATGGAATGGAATGGAATGGAATGGCATGGAATGGAATGGAATGGAATAGAATCAACCCGAGTAGAACGGAATGGAATGGAATGGAGCGGAATGGAATTCAAAGAAATGGAATGGAATGGAATGGAATGGAATGGAATCAACCCGAGTAGAACGGAATGGAATGGAATGGAATGGAATGGCATGGAATGGAATGGAATGGAATGGAATCGAATGGAATCGAATGGAATGGAGTGGAATTGAATGGAATCAACCAGAGTAGAACGGAATGGAATGGAACGGAACGGAATGGAACGGAACGGAAAGGAATGGAATGGAGTGAAATGGAATGGAATCGAATGGAATCGAATGGAACCGAATGGAATGGAATGGAAGGGAATGGAATGGAATGGAATGGAATGGAATGGAATGGAATCAACCCGAGTAGAATGGAAAGGATTGGAATGGAATGGAATGGAATGGTATGGAATGGAATGGAATGGAATGGAATGGAATCGAATGGAATCGAATGGAATGGAATGGAATGGAATGGAATCAAACCGAGTAGAACGGAACGGAATGGAATGGAATGGAATGGAATGGAATCAACACGAGTAGAACGGAATGGAATGGAATGGAATGGAATGGAATGGAATGGAATGGAATTCAATGGAATGAAATGGAATGGAATGGAATCAACCCGAGTAGAACGGAATGGAATGGAGTGGAAAGGAATGGAATGGAATGGAATGGAATGGAATGGAGTGGAATGGAATTCAATGGAATGGAACGGAATGCAATGGAATGGAATGGAATGGAATGGAATGGAATGGAATGGAGTGGAATGGAATGGAATGGAATGGAATGGAATGGAATGGAATGGAATGGAATTCAATGGAATAGAATGGAATGGAATGGAATGGAATGGAATCAACCCGAGTAGAAAGGAATGGAACGGAATGGAATGGAATGGAATGGAATGGAATGGAATGGAATGGAATGGAATGGAATGGAATGCAATGCAGTGGAATGGAATCGAATGGAATCGAATCGAATGGACTGTAATGAAATGGAATGGAATGGAGTGGAATGGAATGGAATGGAATGGAATGGAATGGAATGGAATTGAATGGAATCAACCCGAGTAGAATGGAATGGATTGGAATGGAATGGAATGGAATGGAATCGAATGGAATGGAATGGAATCGAAAGGAATGGAAAGGAATGGAATGGACGCGAGTAGAACGGAATGGAATGGAATGGAATGGAATGGAATGGAATGGAATGGAATGGAATGGAATGGAATCAACCCGAGTAGAACGGAATGGAATGGAATGGAATGGAATGGAATGGAATGGAATGGAATGGAATGGAATGGAATGGAATGGAATCAACCCGAGTAGAAAGGAATGGATTGGAATGGAATGGAATATAATGTAATGGAATGGAATGGAATCGAATGGAATCGAATGGAATCGAATGGAATGGAATGGAATGGAATGGAATGGAATTCAATGGAATAGAATGGAATGGAATGGAATGGAATGGAATCAACCCGAGTAGAAAGGAATGGAATGGAATGGAATGGAATGGAATTGAATGGAATGGAATGAAATGGAATGGAATGGAATGGAATGCAATGAAATGGAATGGAATGGAATGGAATCGAATGGATTGGACTGGAATGAAATGGAATGGAATGGAATGGAATGGAATCGAATGGAATCGAATGGAAGAGAATGGAAGGGAATGGAATGGAATGGAATCGAATGGAATGGAATGGAATGGAATGGAATCAAATGGAATCGAATGGAATGGAATGGAATGGAATGGAATGGAATGGAATGGAATTTAATGCAATGGAATGGAATGGAATGGAATGGAATTCAATGGAATGGAATGCAATGGAATCGAATGGAATGGAATGGAATGGAATGGACGCGAGTAGAACGGAATGGAATGGAATGGAATGGAATGGAATGGAATGGAATGGAATGGAATGGAATGGATAGGAATGAACCCGAGTAGAACGCAATGGAATGGAACGGAATGCAATGGAATAGAATGGAATGGAATGGAATGGAATGGAATCAACCCGAGTAGAATGGAATGGATAGGAATGGAATGGAATGGAATGGAATGTAATGCAATAGAATGGAATGGAAGGGAATGGAAAGGAATGGAATGGAATGGAAAGGAATGGAATGGAATGGAATCGAATGGAATCGAATGGAATCGAATGGAATGGAGTGGAATAGAGTGGAATCAACCCGAATAGAACGGAACAGAACGAAACGGAACGGAACGGAACGGAATGGAATGGTGTGAAATGGAATGGAATCAAATGGAGTCGAATGGAACCGAATGGAATGGAATGGAAGGGAATGGAATGGAATGGAATGGAATGGAATGGAATGGAATGGAATGGAATCAACCCGAGTAGAACGGAATGGAATGGAATGGAATGGAATGGAATGGAATGGAATGGAATGGAATGGAATGGAATGGAATGCAATGGAATGGAATGGAATGGAATGGAATGGAATGGAATGGAATGGAATGCAATGGAATGGAATGGAATGGAATGGAATTCAATGGAATGGAATGGAATGGAATGGAATGGAATGGAATGGAATGGAATCAACCTGAGTAGAACGGAATGGAATGGAATGGAATGGAATGGAATGGAATGGAATGGAATTGAATGGAATTCAATGGAATGGAATGGAATGGAATGGAATGGAATGGAATGGAATCGAATGGAATGGAATGGAATGGAATGGAATGGAATGGAATGGAATGGAATGGAATGGAATGGAATCAACCCGAGTAGATTGGAATGGATTGGAATGGAATGGAATGGAATGGAATGGAATGGAATGGAATGGAATTCAATGGAAAAAATGAAATGGAATGGAATGGAATGGAATGGAATGGAATGGAATGGAATCGAATGGAATGGAATGGAATGGAATGGAATGGAATGGAATGGAATGGAATCGAATGGAATGGAATGGAATGGAATGGAATCGAATGGAATCGAATGGAATGGAATGGAATGGAATGGAATGGAATGGAATTTAATGCAATGGAATGGAATGGAATGGAATGGAATTCAATGGAATGGAATGGAATGGAATGGAATGGAATGGAATGGAATGGAATGGAATGGAATGGAATGGAATCAACCCGAGTAGAACGGAATGGAATGGAATGGAATGGAATGGAATGGAAAGGAATGGAATGGAATTCAATGGAAAAAATGAAATGGAGTGGAATGGAATGGAGTGGAATGGAATGGAATCGAATGGAATCGAATGGAATGGAATGGAATGGAATGGAATGGAATGGAATCGAATGGAATGGAATGGAATGGAATTGAATGGAATCGAATGGAATGGAAAGGAATGGAATGGAATGGAATGGAATGGAATGGAATCAACCCGAGTAGATTGGAATGGATTGGAATGGAATGGAATGGAATGGAATGGAATGGAATTCAATGGAAAAAATGAAATGGAGTGGAATGGAATGGAATGGAATGGAATGGAATCGAATGGAATGGAATGGAATGCAATGGAATGGAATGGAATGGAATGGAATGGAATGGAATGCAATGGAATGGAATGGAATGGAATGGAATTCAATGGAATGGAATGGAATGGAATGCAATGGAATGGAATGGAATGGAATCAACCCGAGTAGAACGGAATGGAATGGAATGGAATGGAATGGAATGGAATGGAATGGAATGGAATGGAATGGAATGGAATTCCATGGAATGGAATTCGATGGAATAGAATGGAATGGAATGGAATGGAATGGAACGGAATGAAACCGAGTAGAACGGAATGGAATGGAATGGAATGGAATGGAATGGAATGGAATTAAATGGAATGGAATCGAATGGAATGGAATGGAATGGAATGGAATCGAATGGAATCGAATGGAATGGAATGGAATGGAATTAAATGGAATGGAATGGAATGGAATCAACCCGAGTAGATTGGAATGGATTGGAATGGAATGGAATGGAATGGAATGGAATCGAATGGAATGGAATGGAATGGAATTAAATGGAATGGAATCGAATGGAATGGAATGGAATGGAATGGAATCGAATGGAATCGAATGGAATGGAATGGAATGGAATTAAATGGAATGGAATGGAATGGAATCAACCCGAGTAGATTGGAATGGATTGGAATGGAATGGAATGGAACGGAATGGAATGGAATTCAATGGAAAAAATGAAATGGAATGGAATGGATTGGAATGGAATGGAATCGAATGGAATCGAATGGAATGGAATGGAATGGAATGGAATGGAATGGAATGGAATGGAATGGAATGGAATCGAATGGAATCGAATGGAATGGAATGGAATGGAATGGAATGGAATGGAATGGAATGGAATGGAATGGAATCAACCCGAGTAGATTGGAATGGATTGGAATGGAATGGAATGGAATGGAATGGAATTCAATGGAAAAAATGGAATGGAATGGAATGGAATGGAAAGGAATGGAATGGAATGGAATCGAATGGAATCGGATGGAATCGAATGGAATGGAGTGGAATAGAATGGAATCAACCCGAATAGAACGGAACGGAACGGAACGGAATGGAATGGAATTGAGTGAAATGGAATGGAATCGAATGGAATCGAAAGGAACCGAATGGAATGGACTGGAAGGGAATGGAATGGAATGGAATGGAATGGAATGGAATCAACCCGAGTAGAATGGAATGGAATGGAATCGAATGGAATGGAATGGAATGGAATGGAATGGAATGGAATGGAATCAACCCGAGTAGAATGGAGTGTATTGGAATGGAATGGAATGGAATGGAATGGAATGGAATTCAATGGAATAGAATGAAATGGAATGGAATGGAATTGAATGGAGTGGAATGGAATGGAATGGAATGGAATGGAATGGAATGGAATGGAATGGAATGGAATCGAATGGAATGGAATGGAATGGAATGGAATGGAATCAACCCGAGTAGAACGGAATGGAATGGAATGGAATGGAATGGAATGGAATGGAATGGAATGGAATGGAATTCAATGGAATAGAATGGAATGGAATGGAATAGAATGGAATGGAATGGAATAGAATGGAATGGAATGGAATGGAATGGAATGGAATGGAATCAACCCGAGTAGAACGGAATGGATTGGAATGGAAAGGAATGGAATGGAATGGAATGGAATGAATGGAATGGAATGGAATGGAATGGAATCGAATGGAATCGAATGGAATCCAATGGAATGGAACGGATTGGAATGGAATGGAATGGAATCGAATGGAATGGAATGGAATGGAATGGAATCGAATGGAATGGAATGGAATGGAATGGAATGGAATGGAATGGAATGGAATGGAATGGAATGGAATGGTATGGAATGGAATGGAATGGAATGGAATCAACCCGAGTAGAACGGAATGGAATGGAATGGAATGGAATGGAATGGAATGGAATGGAATCAACCCGAGTAGAACGGAATGGAATGGAATGGAATGGAATGGAATGGAATGGAATGGAATGGAATGGAATGGAATGGAATGGAATGGAAGGGAATGGAATCAACCCGAGTAGAACGGAATGGAATGGAATGGAATGGAATGGAATGGAATGGAATGGAATGGAATGGAATGGAATTCAATGGAATAGAATGGAATGGAATGGAATGGAATGCAATGAACCCGAGTAGAACGGAATGGAATGGAATGGAATTGAATGGAATGGAATGGAATGGAATGGAATGGAATGGAATGGAATGGAATGGAATGGAATCAACCCGAGTAGAATGGAATGGATTGGAATGGAATGGAATGGAATGGAAAGGAATTCAATGGAATAGAATGAAATGGAATGGAATGGAATGGAATGGAATGGAATGGAATGGAATGGAATGTAATGGAATCAACCCGAGTAGAATGGAATGAATTGGAAAGGAATGGAATGGAATGGAATGGAATGGAATGGAATCAACACGAGTAGAACGGAATGGAATGGAATGGAATGGAATGGAATCGAATGGAATCGAATGGAATGGAATGGAATGGAATGGAATGGCATGGAATGGAATGGAATGGAATAGAATCAACCCGAGTAGAACGGAATGGAATGGAATGGAACGGAATGGAATTCAAAGAAATGGAATGGAATGGAATGGAATGGAATGGAATCAACCCGAGTAGAACGGAATGGAATGGAATGGAATGGAATGGCATGGAATGGAATGGAATGGAATGGAATCGAATGGAATCGAATGGAATGGAGTGGAATTGAATGGAATCAACCAGAGTAGAACGGAATGGAATGGAACGGAACGGAATGGAACGGAACGGAAAGGAATGGAATGGAGTGAAATGGAATGGAATCGAATGGAATCGAATGGAACCGAATGGAATGGAATGGAAGGGAATGGAATGGAATGGAATGCAATGGAATGGAATCAACCCGAGTAGAATGGAAAGGATTGGAATGGAATGGAATGGAATGGTATGGAATGGAATGGAATGGAATGGAATCGAATCGAATGGAATCGAATGGAATGGAATGGAATGGAATGGAATCAAACCGAGTAGAACGGAACGGAATGGAATGGAATGGAATGGAATGGAATCAACACGAGGAGAACGGAATGGAATGGAATGGAATGGAATGGAATGGAATGGAATGGAATTCAATGGAATGAAATGGAATGGAATGGAATCAACCCGAGTAGAACGGAATGGAATGGAATGGAAAGGAATGGAATGGAATGGAATGGAATTCAATGGAATGGAACGGAATGCAATGGAATGGAATGGAATGGAATGGAATGGAATGGAATGGAGTGGAATGGAATGGAATGGAATGGAATGGAATGGAATGGAATGGAATGGAATGGAATTCAATGGAATAGAATGGAATGGAATGGAATGGAATGGAATCAACCCGAGTAGAAAGGAATGGAACGGAATGGAATGGAATGGAATGGAATGGAATGGAATGGAATGGAATGGAATGGAATGGAATGCAATGCAGTGGAATGGAATCGAATGGAATCGAATCGAATGGACTGTAATGAAATGGAATGGAATGGAATGGAATGGAATGGAATGGAATGGAATGGAATGGAATGGGATTGAATGGAATCAACCCGAGTAGAATGGAATGGATTGGAATGGAATGGAATGGAATGGAATCGAATGGAATGGAATGGAATCGAAAGGAATGGAAAGGAATGGAATGGACGCGAGTAGAACGGAATGGAATGGAATGGAATGGAATGGAATGGAATGGAATGGAATGGAATGGAATGGAATGGAATCAACCCGAGTAGAACGGAATGGAATGGAATGGAATGGAATGGAATGGAACGGAATGGAATGGAATGGAATGGAATGGAATGGAATGGAATCAACCCGAGTAGAATGGAATGGATAGGAATGGAATGGAATGGAATGGAATGTAATTCAATTGAATGGAATGGAGGGGAATGGAAAGGAATGGAATGGAATGGAATGGAATCGAATGGAATCGAATGGAATCGAATGGAATGGAGTGGAATAGAGTGCAATCAACCCGAATAGAATGGAACGGAACGGAACGGAACGGAACGGAACGGAATGGAATGGAGTGTAATGGAATGGAATCAAATGGAGTCGAATGGAACCGAATGGAATGGAATGGAATGGAATGGAATGGAATGGAATGGAATGGAATGGAATGGAAAGGAATGGAATGGAATGGAATCAACCCGAGTAGAACGGAATGGAATGGAATTGAATGGAATGGAATGGAATGGAATGCAATGGAATGGAATGGAATGGAATGGAATGGAATGGAATTCATTGGAATGGAATGGAATGGAATTGAATGGAATGGAATCAACCCGAGTAGAACGGAATGGAATGGAATGGAATGGAATGGAATGGAATGGAATTTAATGGAATGGAATTCAATGGAATGGAATTCAATGGAATAGAATGGAATGGAATGGAAAGGAATGGAATGAACCCGAGTAGAACGGAATGGAATGGAATGGAATTGAATGGAATGGAATGGAATGGAATGGATTGGAATCGAATGGAATCGAATGGAATGCAATGGAATGGAATGGAATAGAATGGAATGGAATGGAATGGAATGGAATCGAATGGAATCGAATGGAATCGAATGGAATGGAATGGAATGGAAAGGAATGGAAAGGAATGGAATGGAATGGAATCAACCCGAGTAGATTGGAATGGATTGGAATGGAATGGAATGGAATGGAATGGAATTCAATGGAAAAAATGAAATGGAATTGAATGGAATGGAATGGAATGGAATCGAATGGAATTGAATGGAATGGAATGGAATGGAATGGAATGGAATGGAATCGAATGGAATGGAATGGAATGGAATCGAATGGAATCGAATGGAATGGAATGGAGTGGAATGGAATGGAATGGAATGGAATGGAATGGAATCAACCCGAGTAGATTGGAATGGATTGGAATGGAATGGAATGGAATGGAATGGAATGGAATGGAATGGAATCGAATGGAATCGAATGGAATCGAATGTAATGGAGTGGAATAGAATGGAATCAACCCGAGTAGAACGGAATGGAATGGAACGGAACGGAACGGAACGGAACGGAACGGAACCGAATGGAATGGAAAGAAGGGAATTAAATGGAGTGGAATGGAATGGAATGGAATGGAATGGAATGGAGTGGAATGGAATCGAATGGAATGGAATGGAATGGAATGGAATCGAATGGAATCGAATGGAATGGAATGGAATGGAATGGAATGGAAAGGAATGGAATGGAATGGAATGGAATGGAATCAACCCGAGTAGATTGGAATGGATTGGAATGGAATGGAATGGAATGGAATGGAATGGAATTCAATGGAAAAAATGAAATGGAATGGAATGGAATGGAATGGAATGGAATGGAATGGAATCGAATTTAATCGAATGGAATGGAATGGAATGGAATGGAATGGAATGGAATCGAATGGAATGGAATGGAATGGAATGGATTCGAATGGAATCGAATGGAATGGAATGGAATGGAATGGAATGGAATGGAATGGAATGGAATTTAATGCAATGGAATGGAATGGAATGGAATGGAATTCAATGGAATGGAATGGAATGGAATGGAATGGAATGGAACGGAATGAACCCGAGTAGAACGGAATGGAATGGAATGGAATGGAATGGAATGGAATGGAATGGAATGGAATGGAATTGAATGGAATTCAATGGAATGGAATGGAATGGAATGGAATGGAATGGAATGGAATCGAATGGAATGGAATGGAATGGAATGGAATGGAATGGAATGGAATGGAATGGAATGGAATCAACCCGAGTAGATTGGAATGGATTGGAATGGAATGGAATGGAATGGAATGGAATGGAATGGAATGGAATGGAATTCAATGGAAAAAATGAAATGGAATGGAATGGAATGGAATGGAATGGAATGGAATCGAATGGAATGGAATGGAATGGAATGGAATGGAATGGAATGGAATGGAATGGAATCGAATGGAATGGAATGGAATGGAATGGAATCGAATGGAATCGAATGGAATGGAATGGAATGGAATGGAATGGAATGGAATTTAATGCAATGGAATGGAATGGAATGGAATGGAATTCAATGGAATGGAATGGAATGGAATGGAATGGAATGGAATGGAATGGAATGGAATGGAATGGAATCAACCCGAGTAGAACGGAATGGAATGGAATGGAATGGAATGGAATGGAAAGGAATGGAATGGAATTCAATGGAAAAAATGAAATGGAGTGGAATGGAATGGAGTGGAATGGAATGGAATCGAATGGAATCGAATGGAATGGAATGGAATGGAATGGAATGGAATGGAATCGAATGGAATGGAATGGAATGGAATTGAATGGAATCGAATGGAATGGAAAGGAATGGAATGGAATGGAATGGAATGGAATGGAATCAACCCGAGTAGATTGGAATGGATTGGAATGGAATGGAATGGAATGGAATGGAATGGAATTCAATGGAAAAAATGAAATGGAGTGGAATGGAATGGAATGGAATGGAATGGAATCGAATGGAATGGAATGGAATGCAATGGAATGGAATGGAATGGAATGGAATGGAATGGAATGCAATGGAATGGAATGGAATGGAATGGAATTCAATGGAATGGAATGGAATGGAATGGAATGGAATGGAATGGAATGGAATCAACCCGAGTAGAACGGAATGGAATGGAATGGAATGGAATGGAATGGAATGGAATGGAATGGAATGGAATGGAATGGAATGGAATGGAATGGAATTCCATGGAATGGAATTCGATGGAATAGAATGGAATGGAATGGAATGGAATGGAACGGAATGAAACCGAGTAGAACGGAATGGAATGGAATGGAATGGAATGGAATGGAATGGAATTAAATGGAATGGAATCGAATGGAATGGAATGGAATGGAATGGAATCGAATGGAATCGAATGGAATGGAATGGAATGGAATTAAATGGAATGGAATGGAATGGAATCAACCCGAGTAGATTGGAATGGATTGGAATGGAATGGAATGGAATGGAATGGAATCGAATGGAATGGAATGGAATGGAATTAAATGGAATGGAATCGAATGGAATGGAATGGAATGGAATGGAATCGAATGGAATCGAATGGAATGGAATGGAATGGAATTAAATGGAATGGAATGGAATGGAATCAACCCGAGTAGATTGGAATGGATTGGAATGGAATGGAATGGAACGGAATGGAATGGAATTCAATGGAAAAAATGAAATGGAATGGAATGGAATGGAATGGAATGGAATCGAATGGAATCGAATGGAATGGAATGGAATGGAATGGAATGGAATGGAATGGAATGGAATCGAATGGAATCGAATGGAATGGAATGGAATGGAATGGAATGGAATGGAATGGAATGGAATGGAATCAACCCGAGTAGATTGCAATGGATTGGAATGGAATGGAATGGAATGGAATGGAATTCAATGGAAAAAATGGAATGGAATGGAATGGAATGGAAAGGAATGGAATGGAATGGAATCGAATGGAATCGGATGGAATCGAATGGAATGGAGTGGAATAGAATGGAATCAACCCGAATAGAACGGAACGGAACGGAACGGAATGGAATGGAATTGAGTGAAATGGAATGGAATCGAATGGAATCGAAAGGAACCGAATGGAATGGACTGGAAGGGAATGGAATGGAATGGAATGGAATGGAATGGAATCAACCCGAGTAGAATGGAATGGAATGGAATCGAATGGAATGGAATGGAATGGAATGGAATGGAATGGAATGGAATCAACCCGAGTAGAATGGAGTGTATTGGAATGGAATGGAATGGAATGGAATGGAATGGAATTCAATGGAATAGAATGAAATGGAATGGAATGGAATTGAATGGAGTGGAATGGAATGGAATGGAATGGAATGGAATGGAATGGAATGGAATGGAATCGAATGGAATGGAATGGAATGGAATGGAATGGAATCAACCCGAGTAGAACGGAATGGAATGGAATGGAATGGAATGGAATGGAATGGAATGGAATGGAATGGAATTCAATGGAATAGAATGGAATGGAATGGAATAGAATGGAATGGAATGGAATAGAATGGAATGGAATGGAATGGAATGGAATGGAATGGAATCAACCCGAGTAGAACGGAATGGATTGGAATGGAAAGGAATGGAATGGAATGGAATGGAATGAATGGAATGGAATGGAATGGAATGGAATCGAATGGAATCGAATGGAATCCAATGGAATGGAACGGATTGGAATGGAATGGAATGGAATCGAATGGAATGGAATGGAATGGAATGGAATCGAATGGAATGGAATGGAATGGAATGGAATGGAATGGAATGGAATGGAATGGAATGGAATGGTATGGAATGGAATGGAATGGAATGGAATCAACCCGAGTAGAACGGAATGGAATGGAATGGAATGGAATGGAATGGAATGGAATGGAATCAACCCGAGTAGAACGGAATGGAATGGAATGGAATGGAATGGAATGGAATGGAATGGAATGGAATGGAATGGAATGGAATGGAATGGAATGGAATGGAATGGAATGGAAGGGAATGGAATCAACCCGAGTAGAACGGAATGGAATGGAATGGAATGGAATGGAATGGAATGGAATGGAATGGAATGGAATGGAATTCAATGGAATAGAATGGAATGGAATGGAATGGAATGCAATGAACCCGAGTAGAACGGAATGGAATGGAATGGAATTGAATGGAATGGAATGGAATGGAATGGAATGGAATGGAATGGAATGGAATGGAATGGAATCAACCCGAGTAGAATGGAATGGATTGGAATGGAATGGAATGGAATGGAAAGGAATTCAATGGAATAGAATGAAATGGAATGGAATGGAATGGAATGGAATGGAATGGAATGGAATGGAATGGAATGTAATGGAATCAACCCGAGTAGAATGGAATGAATTGGAAAGGAATGGAATGGAATGGAATGGAATGGAATGGAATCAACACGAGTAGAACGGAATGGAATGGAATGGAATGGAATGGAATCGAATGGAATCGAATGGAATGGAATGGAATGGAATGGCATGGAATGGAATGGAATGGAATAGAATCAACCCGAGTAGAACGGAATGGAATGGAATGGAACGGAATGGAATTCAAAGAAATGGAATGGAATGGAATGGAATGGAATGGAATCAACCCGAGTAGAACGGAATGGAATGGAATGGAATGGAATGGCATGGAATGGAATGGAATGGAATGGAATCGAATGGAATCGAATGGAATGGAGTGGAATTGAATGGAATCAACCAGAGTAGAACGGAATGGAATGGAACGGAACGGAATGGAACGGAACGGAAAGGAATGGAATGGAGTGAAATGGAATGGAATCGAATGGAATCGAATGGAACCGAATGGAATGGAATGGAAGGGAATGGAATGGAATGGAATGGAATGGAATGGAATGGAATCAACCCGAGTAGAATGGAAAGGATTGGAATGGAATGGAATGGAATGGTATGGAATGGAATGGAATGGAATGGAATCGAATCGAATGGAATCGAATGGAATGGAATGGAATGGAATGGAATCAAACCGAGTAGAACGGAACGGAATGGAATGGAATGGAATGGAATGGAATCAACACGAGTAGAACGGAATGGAATGGAATGGAATGGAATGGAATGGAATGGAATGGAATTCAATGGAATGAAATGGAATGGAATGGAATCAACCCGAGTAGAACGGAATGGAATGGAATGGAAAGGAATGGAATGGAATGGAATGGAATTCAATGGAATGGAACGGAATGCAATGGAATGGAATGGAATGGAGTGGAATGGAATGGAATGGAATGGAATGGAATGGAATGGAATGGAATGGAATTCCATGGAATAGAATGGAATGGAATGGAATGGAATGGAATCAACCCGAGTAGAAAGGAATGGAACGGAATGGAATGGAATGGAATGGAATGGAATGGAATGGAATGGAATGCAATGCAGTGGAATGGAATCGAATGGAATCGAATCGAATGGACTGTAATGAAATGGAATGGAATGGAATGGAATGGAATGGAATGGAATGGAATGGAATGGAATGGGATTGAATGGAATCAACCCGAGTAGAATGGAATGGATTGGAATGGAATGGAATGGAATGGAATCGAATGGAATGGAATGGAATCGAAAGGAATGGAAAGGAATGGAATGGACGCGAGTAGAACGGAATGGAATGGAATGGAATGGAATGGAATGGAATGGAATGGAATGGAATGGAATGGAATGGAATGGAATGGAATGGAATGGAATCAACCCGAGTAGAACGGAATGGAATGGAATGGAATGGAATGGAATGGAACGGAATGGAATGGAATGGAATGGAATGGAATGGAATGGAATCAACCCGAGTAGAATGGAATGGATAGGAATGGAATGGAATGGAATGGAATGTAATTCAATAGAATGGAATGGAGGGGAATGGAAAGGAATGGAATGGAATGGAATGGAATCGAATGGAATCGAATGGAATCGAATGGAATGGAGTGGAATAGAGTGGAATCAACCCGAATAGAATGGAACGGAACGGAACGGAACGGAACGGAACGGAATGGAATGGAGTGTAATGGAATGGAATCAAATGGAGTCGAATGGAACCGAATGGAATGGAATGGAATGGAATGGAATGGAATGGAATGGAATGGAATGGAATGGAATGGAATGGAATGGAATGGAATCAACCCGAGTAGAACGGAATGGAATGGAATTGAATGGAATGGAATGGAATGGAATGCAATGGAATGGAATGGAATGGAATGGAATGGAATTCATTGGAATGGAATGGAATGGAATTGAATGGAATGGAATCAACCCGAGTAGAACGGAATGGAATGGAATGGAATGGAATGGAATGGAATTTAATGGAATGGAATTCAATGGAATGGAATTCAATGGAATAGAATGAATGGAATGGAAAGGAATGGAATGAACCCGAGTAGAACGGAATGGAATGGAATGGAATTGAATGGAATGGAATGGAATGGAATGGAATGGAATCGAATGGAATCGAATGGAATGCAATGGAATGGAATGGAATAGAATGGAATGGAATGGAATGGAATGGAATCGAATGGAATCGAATGGAATCGAATGGAATGGAATGGAATGGAAAGGAATGGAAAGGAATGGAATGGAATGGAATCAACCCGAGTAGATTGGAATGGATTGGAATGGAATGGAATGGAATGGAATGGAATTCAATGGAAAAAATGAAATGGAATTGAATGGAATGGAATGGAATGGAATCGAATGGAATGGAATGGAATGGAATGGAATGGAATGGAATGGAATCGAATGGAATGGAATGGAATGGAATCGAATGGAATCGAATGGAATGGAATGGAGTGGAATGGAATGGAATGGAATGGAATGGAATGGAATCAACCCGAGTAGATTGGAATGGATTGGAATGGAATGGAATGGAATGGAATGGAATGGAATGGAATCGAATGGAATCGAATGGAATCGAATGTAATGGAGTGGAATAGAATGGAATCAACCCGAGTAGAACGGAATGGAATGGAACGGAACGGAACGGAACGGAACGGAACCGAATGGAATGGAAAGAAGGGAATTAAATGGAGTGGAATGGAATGGAATGGAATGGAATGGAATGGAGTGGAATGGAATCGAATGGAATGGAATGGAATGGAATGGAATCGAATGGAATCGAATGGAATGGAATGGAATGGAATGGAATGGAAAGGAATGGAATGGAATGGAATGGAATGGAATCAACCCGAGTAGATTGGAATGGATTGGAATGGAATGGAATGGAATGGAATGGAATGGAATTCAATGGAAAAAATGAAATGGAATGGAATGGAATGGAATGGAATGGAATGGAATGGAATCGAATTTAATCGAATGGAATGGAATGGAATGGAATGGAATGGAATGGAATCGAATGGAATGGAATGGAATGGAATGGATTCGAATGGAATCGAATGGAATGGAATGGAATGGAATGGAATGGAATGGAATGGAATTTAATGCAATGGAATGGAATGGAATGGAATGGAATTCAATGGAATGGAATGGAATGGAATGGAATGGAATGGAACGGAATGAACCCGAGTAGAACGGAATGGAATGGAATGGAATGGAATGGAATGGAATGGAATTAAATGGAATGGAATCGAATGGAATGGAATGGAATGGAATGGAATCGAATGGAATCGAATGGAATGGAATGGAATGGAATTCAATGGAATGGAATTCGATGGAATAGAATGGAATGGAATGGAATGGAATGGAACGGAATGAACCCGAGTAGAACGGAATGGAATGGAATGGAATGGAATGGAATGGAATGGAATTAAATGGAATGGAATCGAATGGAATGGAATGGAATGGAATGGAATCGAATGGAATCGAATGGAATGGAATGGAATGGAATTAAATGGAATGGAATGGAATGGAATCAACCCGAGTAGATTGGAATGGATTGGAATGGAATGGAATGGAATGGAATGGAATGGAATGGAATGGAATGGAATTAAATGGAATGGAATCGAATGGAATGGAATGGAATGGAATGGAATCGAATGGAATCGAATGGAATGGAATGGAATGGAATTAAGTGGAATGGAATGGAATGGAATCAACCCGAGTAGATTGGAATGGATTGGAATGGAATGGAATGGAACGGAATGGAATGGAATGGAATGGAATCGAATGGAATCGAATGGAATGGAATGGAATGGAATGGAAAGGAAAGGAATGGAATGGAATGGAATGGAATGGAATCAACCCGAGTAGATTGGAATGGATTGGAATGGAATGGAATGGAATGGAATGGAATGGAATTCAATGGAAAAAATGAAATGGAATGGAATGGAATGGAATGGAATGGAATGGAATCGAATTTAATCGAATGGAATGGAATGGAATGGAATGGAATGGAATGGAATCGAATGGAATGGAATGGAATGGAATGGATTCGAATGGAATCGAATGGAATGGAATGGAATGGAATGGAATGGAATGGAATGGAATTTAATGCAATGGAATGGAATGGAATGGAATGGAATTCAATGGAATGGAATGGAATGGAATGGAATGGAATGGAATGGAATGGAATGGAATGGAATCAACCCGAGTAGAACGGAATGGAATGGAATGGAATGGAATGGAATGGAATGGAATGGAATTCAATGGAATGGAATGGAATTCAATGGAATGGAATTCGATGGAATAGAATGGAATGGAATGGAATGGAATGGAATGGAATGAACCCGAGTAGAACGGAATGGAATGGAATGGAATGGAATGGAATGGAATGGAATTAAATGGAATGGAATCGAATGGAATGGAATGGAATGGAATGGAATCGAATGGAATCGAATGGAATGGAATGGAATGGAATTAAATGGAATGGAATGGAATGGAATCAACCCGAGTAGATTGGAATGGATTGGAATGGAATGGAATGGAATGGAATGGAATCGAATGGAATGGAATGGAATGGCATTAAATGGAATGGAATCGAATGGAATGGAATGGAATGGAATGGAATCGAATGGAATCGAATGGAATGGAATGGAATGGAATTAAATGGAATGGAATGGAATGGAATCAACCCGAGTAGATTGGAATGGATTGGAATGGAATGGAATGGAACGGAATGGAATGGAATTCAATGGAAAAAATGAAATGGAATGGAATGGAATGGAATGGAATGGAATGGAATCGAATGGAATCGAATGGAATGGAATGGAATGGAATGGAATGGAATGGAATGGAATGGAATGGAATGGAATGGAATGGAATGGAATGGAATGGAATGGAATGGAATGGAATGGAATGGAATCAACCCGAGTAGATTGGAATGGATTGGAATGGAATGGAATGGAATGGAATGGAATTCAATGGAATAAATGGAATGGAATGGAATGGAATGGAAAGGAATGGAATGGAATGGAATCGAATGGAATCGGATGGAATCGAATGGAATGGAGTGGAATAGAATGGAATCAACCCGAATAGAGCGGAACGGAACGGAACGGAATGGAATGGAATTGAGTGAAATGGAATGGAATCGAATGGAATCGAAAGGAACCGAATGGAATGGAATGGAAGGGAATGGAATGGAATGGAATGGAATGGAATGGAATGGAATCAACCCGAGTAGAATGGAATGGAATGGAATCGAATGGAATGGAATGGAATGGAATGGAATGGAATGGAATGGAATCAACCCGAGTAGAATGGAGTGTATTGGAATGGAATGGAATGGAATGGAATGGAATGGAATTCAATGGAATAGAATGAAATGGAATGGAATGGAATTGAATGGAGTGGAATGGAATGGAATGGAATGGAATGGAATGGAATGGAATGGAATGGAATGGAATGGAATCGAATGGAATGGAATGGAATGGAATGGAATGGAATGGAATCAACCCGAGTAGAACGGAATGGAATGGAATGGAATGGAATGGAATGGAATGGAATGGAATGGAATGGAATGGAATGGAATTCAATGGAATAGAATGGAATGGAATGGAATAGAATGGAATGGAATGGAATAGAATGGAATGGAATGGAATGGAATGGAATGGAATGGAATCAACCCGAGTAGAACGGAATGGATTGGTATGGAAAGGAATGGAATGGAATGGAATGGAATGAATGGAATGGAATGGAATGGAATGGAATCGAATGGAATCGAATGGAATCCAATGGAATGGAACGGATTGGAATGGAATGGAATCGAATGGAATGGAATGGAATGGAATGGAATGGAATCGAATGGAATGGAATGGAATGGAATGGAATGGAATGGAATGGAATGGAATGGAATGGAATGGAATCAACCCGAGTAGAACGGAATGGAATGGAATGGAATGGAATGGAATGGAATGGAATGGAATCAACCCGAGTAGAACGGAATGGAATGGAATGGAATGGAATGGAATGGAATGGAATGGAATGGAATGGAATGGAAGGGAATGGAATCAACCCGAGTAGAACGGAATGGAATGGAATGGAATGGAATGGAATGGAATGGAATGGAATGGAATGGAATGGAATTCAATGGAATAGAATGGAATGGAATGGAATGGAATGCAATGAACCCGAGTAGAACGGAATGGAATGGAATGGAATTGAATGGAATGGAATGGAATGGAATGGAATGGAATGGAATGGAATGGAATGGAATGGAATCAACCCGAGTAGAATGGAATGGATTGGAATGGAATGGAATGGAATGGAATGGAATTCAATGGAATAGAATGAAATGGAATGGAATGGAATGGAATGGAATGGAATGGAATGGAATGGAATGGAATGGAATGGAATCAACCCGAGTAGAATGGAATGAATTGGAATGGAATGGAATGGAATGGAATGGAATGGAATGGAATCAACCCGAGTAGAACGGAATGGAATGGAATGGAATGGAATGGAATCGAATGGAATCGAATGGAATGGAATGGAATGGAATGGAATGGCATGGAATGGAATGGAATGGAATAGAATCAACCCGAGTAGAACGTAATGGAATGGAATGGAACGGAATGGAATTCAAAGAAATGGAATGGAATGGAATGGAATGGAATGGAATCAACCCGAGTAGAACGGAATGGAATGGAATGGAATGGAATGGCATGGAATGGAATGGAATGGAATGGAATCGAATGGAATCGAATGGAATGGAGTGGAATTGAATGGAATCAACCAGAGTAGAACGGAATGGAATGGAACGGAACGGAATGGAACGGAACGGAAAGGAATGGAATGGAGTGAAATGGAATGGAATCGAATGGAATCGAATGGAACCGAATGGAATGGAATGGAAGGGAATGGAATGGAATGGAATGGAATGGAATGGAATGGAATCAACCCGAGTAGAATGGAAAGGATTGGAATGGAATGGAATGGAATGGTATGGAATGGAATGGAATGGAATGGAATGGAATCGAATGGAATCGAATGGAATGGAATGGAATGGAATGGAATCAAACCGAGTAGAACGGAACGGAATGGAATGGAATGGAATGGAATGGAATCAACACGAGTAGAACGGAATGGAATGGAATGGAATGGAATGGAATGGAATGGAATGGAATTCAATGGAATGAAATGGAATGGAATGGAATCAACCCGAGTAGAACGGAATGGAATGGAATGGAAAGGAATGGAATGGAATGGAATGGAATGGAATGGAATGGAATTCAATGGAATGGAACGGTATGCAATGGAATGGAATGGAATGGAATGGAATGGAATGGAATGGAGTGGAATGGAATGGAATGGAATGGAATGGAATGGAATGGAATGGAATGGAATTCAATGGAATAGAATGGAATGGAATGGAATGGAATGGAATCAACCCGAGTAGAAAGGAATGGAACGGAATGGAATGGAATGGAATGGAATGGAATGGAATGGAATGGAATGGAATGCAATGCAGTGGAATGGAATCGAATGGAATCGAATCGAATGGACTGTAATGAAATGGAATGGAATGGAATGGAATGGAATGGAATGGAATGGAATGGAATGGAATGGAATGGAATGGAATGGAATTGAATGGAATCAACCCGAGTAGAATGGAATGGATTGGAATGGAATGGAATGGAATGGAATCGAATGGAATGGAATGGAATCGAAAGGAATGGAAAGGAATGGAATGGACGCGAGTAGAACGGAATGGAATGCAATGGAATGGAATGGAATGGAATGGAATGGAATCAACCCGAGTAGAACGGAATGGAATGGAATGGAATGGAATGGAATGGAATGGAATGGAATGGAATGGAATGGAATGGAATGGAATGGAATGGAATCAACCCGAGTAGAATGGAATGGATAGGAATGGAATGGAATGGAATGGAATGTAATTCAATAGAATGGAATGGAGGGGAATGGAAAGGAATGGAATGGAATGGAATGGAATCGAATGGAATCGAATGGAATCGAATGGAATGGAGTGGAATAGAGTGGAATCAACCCGAATAGAATGGAACGGAACGGAACGGAACGGAACGGAACGGAATGGAATGGAGTGTAATGGAGTGGAATCAAATGGAGTCGAATGGAACCGAATGGAATGGAATGGAAGGGAATGGAATGGAATGGAATGGAATGGAATGGAATGGAATGGAATGGAATGGAATGGAATGGAATCAACCCGAGTAGAACGGAATGGAATGGAATGGAATGGAATGGAATGGAATGGAATGGAATGCAATGGAATGGAATGGAATGGAATGGACTGGAATTCATTGGAATGGAATGGAATGGAATTGAATGGAATGGAATCAACCAGAGTAGAACGGAATGGAATGGAATGGAATGGAATGGAATGGAATTTAATGGAATGGAATTCAATGGAATGGAATTCAATGGAATAGAATGGAATGGAATGGAATGGAATGGAATGAACCCGAGTAGAACGGAATGGAATGGAATGGAATGGAATGGAATGGAATGGAATGGAATGGAATGGAATCGAATGGAATCGAATGGAATGCAATGCAATGGAATGGAGTAGAATGGAATGGAATGGAATGGAATGGAATCGAATGGAATCGAATGGAATCGAATGGAATGGAATGGAATGGAAAGGAATGGAAAGGAATGGAATGGAATGGAATCAACCCGAGTAGATTGGAATGGATTGGAATGGAATGGAATGGAATGGAATGGAATTCAATGGAAAAAATGAAATGGAATTGAATGGAATGGAATGGAATGGAATCGAATGGAATGGAATGGAATGGAATGGAATGGAATGGAATGGAATGGAATGGAATCGAATGGAATCGAATGGAATGGAATGGAGTGGAATGGAATGGAATGGAATGGATTGGAATGGAATCAACCCGAGTAGATTGGAATGGATTGGAATGGAATGGAATGGAATGGAATGGAATGGAATGGAATCGAATGGAATCGAATGGAATCGAATGGAATGGAGTGGAATAGAATGGAATCAACCCGAGTAGAACGGAATGGAATGGAACGGAACGGAACGGAACGGAACGGAACGGAACCGAATGGAATGGAAAGAAGGGAATTAAATGGAGTGGAATGGAATGGAATGGAATGGAATGGAATGGAGTGGAATGGAATCGAATGGAATGGAATGGAATGGAATGGAATCGAATGGAATGGAATGGAATGGAATGGAATGGAATGGAATGGAAAGGAATGGAATGGAATGGAATGGAATGGAATCAACCCGAGTAGATTGGAATGGATTGGAATGGAATGGAATGGAATGGAATGGAATGGAATTCAATGGAAAAAATGAAATGGAATGGAATGGAATGGAATGGAATGGAATGGAATCGAATTTAATCGAATGGAATGGAATGGAATGGAATGGAATGGAATGGAATCGAATGGAATGGAATGGAATGGAATTAAATGGAATGGAATCGAATGGAATGGAATGGAATGGAATGGAATCGAATGGAATCGAATGGAATGGAATGGAATGGAATTAAATGGAATGGAATGGAATGGAATCAACCCGAGTAGATTGGAATGGATTGGAATGGAATGGAATGGAACGGAATGGAATGGAATGGAATGGAATCGAATGGAATCGAATGGAATGGAATGGAATGGAATGGAATGGAAAGGAATGGAATGGAATGGAATGGAATGGAATCAACCCGAGTAGATTGGAATGGATTGGAATGGAATGGAATGGAATGGAATGGAATGGAATTCAATGGAAAAAATGAAATGGAATGGAATGGAATGGAATGGAATGGAATGGAATCGAATTTAATCGAATGGAATGGAATGGAATGGAATGGAATCGAATGGAATGGAATGGAATGGAATGGATTCGAATGGAATCGAATGGAATGGAATGGAATGGAATGGAATGGAATGGAATGGAATGGAGTGGAATTTAATGCAATGGAATGGAATGGAATGGAATGGAATTCAATGGAATGGAATGGAATGGAATGGAATGGAATGGAATGGAATGGAATGGAATCAACCCGAGTAGAACGGAATGGAATGGAATGGAATGGAGTGGAATGGAATGGAATGGAATGGAATGGAATGGAATTCAATGGAATGGAATACGATGGAATAGAATGGAATGGAATGGAATGGAATGGAACGGAATGAACCCGAGTAGAACGGAATGGAATGGAATGGAATGGAATGGAATTAAATGGAATGGAATCGAATGGAATGGAATGGAATGGAATGGAATCGAATGGAATCCAATGGAATCGAATGGAATGGAATGGAATGGAATTAAATGGAATGGAATGGAATGGAATCAACCCGAGTAGATTGGAATGGATTGGAATGGAATGGAATGGAACGGAATGGAATGGAATTCAATGGAAAAAATGAAATGGAATGGAATGGAATGGAATGGAATGGAATGGAATGGAATCGAATGGAATCGAATGGAATGGAATGGAATGGAATGGAATGGAATGGAATGGAATGGAATGGAATCGAATGGAATCGAATGGAATGGAATGGAATGGAATGGAATGGAATGGAATGGAATGGAATGGAATCAACCCGAGTAGAATGGAGTGTATTGGAATGGAATGGAATGGAATGGAATGGAATGGAATTCAATGGAATAGAATGAAATGGAATGGAATGGAATTGAATGGAGTGGAATGGAATGGAATGGAATGGAATGGAATGGAATGGAATGGAATGGAATGGAATGGAATGGAATCGAATGGAATGGAATGGAATGGAATGGAATGGAATGGAATCAACCCGAGTAGAACGGAATGGAATGGAATGGAATGGAATGGAATGGAATGGAATGGAATGGAATGGAATGGAATGGAATTCAATGGAATAGAATGGAATGGAATGGAATAGAATGGAATGGAATGGAATAGAATGGAATGGAATGGAATGGAATGGAATGGAATGGAATCAACCCGAGTAGAACGGAATGGATTGGTATGGAAAGGAATGGAATGGAATGGAATGGAATGAATGGAATGGAATGGAATGGAATGGAATCGAATGGAATCGAATGGAATCCAATGGAATGGAACGGATTGGAATGGAATGGAATCGAATGGAATGGAATGGAATGGAATGGAATGGAATCGAATGGAATGGAATGGAATGGAATGGAATGGAATGGAATGGAATGGAATGGAATGGAATGGAATGGAATCAACCCGAGTAGAACGGAATGGAATGGAATGGAATGGAATGGAATGGAATGGAATGGAATCAACCCGAGTAGAACGGAATGGAATGGAATGGAATGGAATGGAATGGAATGGAATGGAATGGAATGGAATGGAAGGGAATGGAATCAACCCGAGTAGAACGGAATGGAATGGAATGGAATGGAATGGAATGGAATGGAATGGAATGGAATGGAATTCAATGGAATAGAATGGAATGGAATGGAATGGAATGCAATGAACCCGAGTAGAACGGAATGGAATGGAATGGAATTGAATGGAATGGAATGGAATGGAATGGAATGGAATGGAATGGAATGGAATGGAATGGAATCAACCCGAGTAGAATGGAATGGATTGGAATGGAATGGAATGGAATGGAATGGAATTCAATGGAATAGAATGAAATGGAATGGAATGGAATGGAATGGAATGGAATGGAATGGAATGGAATCAACCCGATTAGAATGGAATGAATTGGAATGGAATGGAATGGAATGGAATGGAATGGAATGGAATGGAATCAACCCGAGTAGAACGGAATGGAATGGAATGGAATGGAATGGAATCGAATGGAATCGAATGGAATGGAATGGAATGGAATGGAATGGCATGGAATGGAATGGAATGGAATAGAATCAACCCGAGTAGAACGGAATGGAATGGAATGGAACGGAATGGAATTCAAAGAAATGGAATGGAATGGAATGGAATGGAATGGAATCAACCCGAGTAGAACGGAATGGAATGGAATGGAATGGAATGGCATGGAATGGAATGGAATGGAATGGAATCGAGTGGAATCGAATGGAATGGAGTGGAATTGAATGGAATCAACCAGAGTAGAACGGAATGGAATGGAACGGAACGGAATGGAACGGAACGGAAAGGAATGGAATGGAGTGAAATGGAATGGAATCGAATGGAATCGAATGGAACCGAATGGAATGGAATGGAAGGGAATGGAATGGAATGGAATGGAATGGAATGGAATGGAATCAACCAGAGTAGAATGGAAAGGATTGGAATGGAATGGAATGGAATGGTATGGAATGGAATGGAATGGAATGGAATGGAATCGAATGGAATCGAATGGAATGGAATGGAATGGAATGGAATCAAACCGAGTAGAACGGAACGGAATGGAATGGAATGGAATGGAATGGAATCAACACGAGTAGAACGGAATGGAATGGAATGGAATGGAATGGAATGGAATGGAATGGAATGGAATTCAATGGAATGAAATGGAATGGAATGGAATCAACCCGAGTAGAACGGAATGGAATGGAATGGAAAGGAATGGAATGGAATGGAATGGAATGGAATGGAATGGAATTCAATGGAATGGAACGGTATGCAATGGAATGGAATGGAATGGAATGGAATGGAATGGAATGGAATGGAGTGGAATGGAATGGAATGGAATGGAATGGAATGGAATGGAATGGAATGGAATTCAATGGAATAGAATGGAATGGAATGGAATGGAATGGAATCAACCCGAGTAGAAAGGAATGGAACGGAATGGAATGGAATGGAATGGAATGGAATGGAATGGAATGGAATGGAATGCAATGCAGTGGAATGGAATCGAATGGAATCGAATCGAATGGACTGTAATGAAATGGAATGGAATGGAATGGAATGGAATGGAATGGAATGGAATGGAATGGAATGGAATTGAATGGAATCAACCCGAGTAGAATGGAATGGATTGGAATGGAATGGAATGGAATGGAATCGAATGGAATGGAATGGAATCGAAAGGAATGGAAAGGAATGGAATGGACGCGAGTAGAACGGAATGGAATGCAATGGAATGGAATGGAATGGAATGGAATGGAATCAACCCGAGTAGAACGGAATGGAATGGAATGGAATGGAATGGAATGGAATGGAATGGAATGGAATGGAATGGAATGGAATGGAATGGAATGGAATGGAATCAACCCGAGTAGAATGGAATGGATAGGAATGGAATGGAATGGAATGGAATGTAATTCAATAGAATGGAATGGAGGGGAATGGAAAGGAATGGAATGGAATGGAATGGAATCGAATGGAATCGAATGGAATCGAATGGAATGGAGTGGAATAGAGTGGAATCAACCCGAATAGAATGGAACGGAACGGAACGGAACGGAACGGAACGGAATGGAATGGAGTGTAATGGAGTGGAATCAAATGGAGTAGAATGGAACCGAATGGAATGGAATGGAAGGGAATGGAATGGAATGGAATGGAATGGAATGGAATGGAATGGAATGGAATGGAATGGAATGGAATCAACCCGAGTAGAACGGAATGGAATGGAATGGAATGGAATGGAATGGAATGGAATGGAATGCAATGGAATGGAATGGAATGGAATGGACTGGAATTCATTGGAATGGAATGGAATGGAATTGAATGGAATGGAATCAACCAGAGTAGAACGGAATGGAATGGAATGGAATGGAATGGAATGGAATTTAATGGAATGGAATTCAATGGAATGGAATTCAATGGAATAGAATGGAATGGAATGGAATGGAATGGAATGAACCCGAGTAGAACGGAATGGAATGGAATGGAATTGAATGGAATGGAATGGAATGGAATGGAATGGAATCGAATGGAATCGAATGGAATGCAATGCAATGGAATGGAGTAGAATGGAATGGAATGGAATGGAATGGAATCGAATGGAATCGAATGGAATCGAATGGAATGGAATGGAATGGAAAGGAATGGAAAGGAATGGAATGGAATGGAATCAACCCGAGTAGATTGGAATGGATTGGAATGGAATGGAATGGAATGGAATGGAATTCAATGGAAAAAATGAAATGGAATTGAATGGAATGGAATGGAATGGAATCGAATGGAATGGAATGGAATGGAATGGAATGGAATGGAATGGAATGGAATGGAATCGAATGGAATCGAATGGAATGGAATGGAGTGGAATGGAATGGAATGGAATGGATTGGAATGGAATCAACCCGAGTAGATTGGAATGGATTGGAATGGAATGGAATGGAATGGAATGGAATGGAATGGAATCGAATGGAATCGAATGGAATCGAATGGAATGGAGTGGAATAGAATGGAATCAACCCGAGTAGAACGGAATGGAATGGAACGGAACGGAACGGAACGGAACGGAACGGAACCGAATGGAATGGAAAGAAGGGAATTAAATGGAGTGGAATGGAATGGAATGGAATGGAATGGAATGGAGTGGAATGGAATCGAATGGAATGGAATGGAATGGAATGGAATCGAATGGAATGGAATGGAATGGAATGGAATGGAATGGAATGGAATGGAAAGGAATGGAATGGAATGGAATGGAATGGAATCAACCCGAGTACATTGGAATGGATTGGAATGGAATGGAATGGAATGGAATGGAATGGAATTCAATGGAAAAAATGAAATGGAATGGAATGGAATGGAATGGAATGGAATGGAATCGAATTTAATCGAATGGAATGGAATGGAATGGAATGGAATGGAATGGAATCGAATGGAATGGAATGGAATGGAATTAAATGGAATGGAATCGAATGGAATGGAATGGAATGGAATGGAATCGAATGGAATCGAATGGAATGGAATGGAATGGAATTAAATGGAATGGAATGGAATGGAATCAACCCGAGTAGATTGGAATGGATTGGAATGGAATGGAATGGAACGGAATGGAATGGAATGGAATGGAATCGAATGGAATCGAATGGAATGGAATGGAATGGAATGGAATGGAAAGGAATGGAATGGAATGGAATGGAATGGAATCAACCCGAGTAGATTGGAATGGATTGGAATGGAATGGAATGGAATGGAATGGAATGGAATTCAATGGAAAAAATGAAATGGAATGGAATGGAATGGAATGGAATGGAATGGAATCGAATTTAATCGAATGGAATGGAATGGAATGGAATGGAATCGAATGGAATGGAATGGAATGGAATGGATTCGAATGGAATCGAATGGAATGGAATGGAATGGAATGGAATGGAATGGAATGGAATGGAGTGGAATTTAATGCAATGGAATGGAATGGAATGGAATGGAATTCAATGGAATGGAATGGAATGGAATGGAATGGAATGGAATGGAATGGAATCAACCCGAGTAGAACGGAATGGAATGGAATGGAATGGAATGGAATGGAATGGAATGGAATGGAATGGAATGGAATTCAATGGAATGGAATTCGATGGAATAGAATGGAATGGAATGGAATGGAATGGAACGGAATGAACCCGAGTAGAACGGAATGGAATGGAATGGAATGGAATGGAATTAAATGGAATGGAATCGAATGGAATGGAATGGAATGGAATGGAATCGAATGGAATCCAATGGAATCGAATGGAATGGAATGGAATGGAATTAAATGGAATGGAATGGAATGGAATCAACCCGAGTAGATTGGAATGGATTGGAATGGAATGGAATGGAACGGAATGGAATGGAATTCAATGGAAAAAATGAAATGGAATGGAATGGAATGGAATGGAATGGAATGGAATGGAATCGAATGGAATCGAATGGAATGGAATGGAATGGAATGGAATGGAATGGAATGGAATGGAATCGAATGGAATCGAATGGAATGGAATGGAATGGAATGGAATGGAATGGAATGGAATGGAATGGAATCAACCCGAGTAGATTGGAATGGATTGGAATGGAATGGAATGGAATGGAATGGAATTCAATGGAAAAAATGGAATGGAATGGAATGGAATGGAAAGGAATGGAATGGAATGGAATCGAATGGAATTGGATGGAATCGAATGGAATGGAGTGGAATAGAATGGAATCAACCCGAATAGAACGGAATGGAACGGAACGGAATGGAATGGAATTGAGTGAAATGGAATGGAATCGAATGGAATGGAATGGAATGGAATGGAATGGAATCAACCCGAGTAGAAAGGAATGGAACGGAATGGAATGGAATGGAATGGAATGGAATGGAATGGAATGGAATGGAATGGAATGCAATGCAGTGGAATGGAATCGAATGGAATCGAATCGAATGGACTGTAATGAAATGGAATGGAATGGAATGGAATGGAATGGAATGGAATGGAATGGAATGGAATTGAATGGAATCAACCCGAGTAGAATGGAATGGATTGGAATGGAATGGAATGGAATGGAATCGAATGGAATGGAATGGAATCGAAAGGAATGGAAAGGAATGGAATGGACGCGAGTAGAACGGAATGGAATGGAATGGAATGGAATGGAATGGAATGGAATGGAATGGAATCAACCCGAGTAGAACGGAATGGAATGGAATGGAATGGAATGGAATGGAATGGAATGGAATGGAATGGAATGGAATGGAATGGAATGGAATCAACCCGAGTAGAATGGAATGGATAGGAATGGAATGGAATGGAATGGAATGTAATTCAATAGAATGGAATGGAGGGGAATGGAAAGGAATGGAATGGAATGGAATGGAATCGAATGGAATCGAATGGAATCGAATGGAATGGAGTGGAATAGAGTGGAATCAACCCGAATAGAATGGAACGGAACGGAACGGAACGGAACGGAACGGAATGGAATGGAGTGTAATGGAATGGAATCAAATGGAGTCGAATGGAACCGAATGGAATGGAATGGAAGGGAATGGAATGGAATGGAATGGAATGGAATGGAATGGAACGGAATGGAATGGAATGGAATGGAATCAACCCGAGTAGAACGGAATGGAATGGAATGGAATGGAATGGAATGGAATGGAATGGAATGGAATGCAATGGAATGGAATGGAATGGAATGGAATGGAATTCATTGGAATGGAATGGAATGGAATTGAATGGAATGGAATCAACCCGAGTAGAACGGAATGGAATGGAATGGAATGGAATGGAATGGAATTTAATGGAATGGAATTCAATGGAATGGAATTCAATGGAATAGAATGGAATGGAATGGAATGGAATGGAATGAACCCGAGTAGAACGGAATGGAATGGAATGGAATGGAATGGAATGGAATGGAATCGAATGGAATCGAATGGAATCGAATGGAATGGAGTGGAATAGAATGGAATCAACCCGAGTAGAACGGAATGGAATGGAACGGAACGGAACGGAACGGAACGGAACGGAACCGAATGGAATGGAAAGAAGGGAATTAAATGGAGTGGAATGGAATGGAATGGAATGGAATGGAATGGAGTGGAATGGAATGGAATTCAATAGAATAGAATGGAATGGAATGGAATGGAATGGAATGGAATGGAATCGAATGGAATCGAATGGAATCGAATGGAATGGAGTGGAATAGAATGGAATCAACCTGAATAGAACGGAACGGAACGGAACGGAACGGAACGGAACGGAATGGAATTGAGTGAAAGGGAATGGAATCGAATGGAATCGATAGGAACCGAATGGAATGGAATGGAAGGGAATGGAATGGAATGGAATGGAATGGAATCAACCCGAGTAGAATGGAATGGATTGGAATGGAATGGAATGGAGTGGAATGGAATGGAATGGAGTGGAATGGAATGGAATGGAATGGAATGGAATGGAATGGAATGGAATGGAATTGATTGGAATGGAATGGAATGGAATGGAATGGAATGGAATGGAATGGTTTCGAAAGGAATGGAATGGAATGGACTGCAATGGAATGGAATCGAATGGAATGGAATGGAATGGAATGGAATGGAATGGAATGGAATGGAATGGAATGGAATCAACCCGAGTAGAATGGAGTGGATTGGAATGGAATGGAATGGAATGGAATGGACTTCAATGGAATAGAATGGAATGGAATGGAATGGAATTGAATGGAATGGAATGGAATAGAATGGAATCGGATGGAATGGAGTGGAATGGAATGGAATGGAATGGAATGGAATGGAATGGAATGGAATGGAATGGAATGGAATGGAATGGAATGGAATGGAATGGAATCAACCCGAGTAGAACGGAATGGAATGGAATGGAATGGAATGGAATGGAATGGAATGGAATGGAATGGAATGGAATTCAATGGAATGGAATGGAATGGAATGGAATAGAATGGAATGGAATAGAACTGAATCGAATGGAATGGAATGGAATGGAATGGAATGGAATGGAATGGAATGGAATGGAATCAACCCGAGTAGAACGGAATGGATTGGAATGGGAAGGAATGGAATGGAATGGAATGGAATGAATGGAATGGAATGGAATGGAATCGAATCGAATGGAATCGAATGGAATCGAATGGAATGGAACGGAATGGAATGGAATGGAATGGAATGGAATGCAATCAACCCGAGCAGAATGGAGTGGATTGGAATGGAATGGAATGGAATGGAATGGACTTCAATGGAATAGAATGGAATGGAATGGAATGGAATTGAATGGAATGGAATGGAATGGAATGGAATGGAATGGAATGGAATGGAATGGAATCGAATGGAATCGAATGGAATGGAATGGAATGGAATGGAATCGAATGGAATGGAACGGAACGGAATGGAATGGAATGGAATGGAATGGAATGGAATGGAATGGAATGGAATGGAATTCAATGGAATAGAATGGAATGGAATGAAATGGAATGGAATCAACCCGAGAAGAATGGAATGGATTGTAATGGAATGGAATGGAATGGAATGGAATGGAATGGAATGGAATGGAATGGAATGCAATCGAATGGAATGGAATGGAATGGAATGGAATGGAATGGAATGGAATGGAATGGAATGGAATGGAATCAACCCGAGTAGAAAGGAATGGAATGGAATGGAATGGAATGGAAAGGAATGGAATGGAATGGAATGGAATTTAATGGAATGGAATGGAATGGAATGGAAGGGAATGGAATCAACCCGAGTAGAACGGAATGGAATGGAATGGAATGGAATGGAATGGAATGGAATGGAATGGAATTCAATGGAATAGAATGGAATGGAATGGAATGGAATGGAATGAACCCGAGTAGAACGGAATGGAATGGAATGGAATGGAATGGAATGGAATGGAATGGAATGGAATGGAATGGAATGGAATGGAATCAACCCGAGTAGAATGGAATGGATTGGAATGGAATGGAATGGAATGGAATGGAATTCTATGGAATAGAATGAAATGAAATAGAATGGAATGGAATGGAATGGAATGGAAAGGAATGGAATGGAATGGAATGGAATGGAAAGGAATGGAATGGAATGGAATGGAATGGAATGAACCCGAGTAGAACGGAATGGAAAGGAATGGAATGGAATGGAATGGAATGTAATTCAATAGAATAGAATGGAAGGGAATGGAAAGGAATGGAAAGGAATGGAATGGAATCGAATGGAATCGAATGGAATCGAATGGAATCGAATGGAATGGAGTGGAATAGAATGGAATCAACCCGAATAGAACGGAACGGAACGGAACAGAATGGAACGGAACGGAATGGAATGGAGTGAAATGGAATGGAATCAAATGGAATCGAATGGAACCGAATGGAATGGAATGGAAGGGAATGGAATGCAATGGAATGGAATGGAATGGAATGGAATCAACCCGAACAGAATGGAATGGACTGGAATGTAATGGAATGGAATGGAATGGAATGGAATCGAATGGAATGGAATGGAATGGAATGGAATGGAATGGAATGGAATCGAATGGAATGGAATGGAATGGAATGGAATCAACCCGATTAGAACGGAATGGAATGGAATGGAATGGAATGGAATGGAATGGAATGGAATGGAATGGAATGGAATGGAATGGAATCAACCCGAGTAGAACGGAATGGAATGGAATGGAATGGAATGGAATGGAATGGAATGGAATGGAATGGAATGGAATGGAATGGAATTCAATGGAATAGAATGGAATGGAATGGAATGGAATGGAATGGAATGGAATGAACCCGAGTAGAACGGAATGGAATGGAATGGAATTGAATGGAATGGAATGGAATGGAATGGAATGGAATCGAATGGAATCGAATGGAATGGAATGGAATGGAATGGAATGGAATGGAATGGAATCGAATGGAATGGAATGGAATGGAATAGAATCGAATGGAATGGAATGGAATGGAATGGAATGGAATGGAATGGAATGGAATGGAATGGAATCAACCCGAGTAGATTGGAATGGATTGGAATGGAATGAAATGGAATGGAATGGAATTCAATGGAAAAAATGAAATGGAATGGAATGGAATGGAATGGAATGGAATAGAATCGAATGGAATCGAATGGAATCGAATGGAATGGAGTGGAATAGAATGGAATCAACCCGAGTAGAATGGAATGGAATGGAACGGAACGGAACGGAACGGAACGGAACGGAACGGAACGGAATGGAATGGAGTGAAATGGAATGGAATCGAATGGAATCGAACGGAACTGAATGGAATGGAAAGAAGGGAACGGAATGGAATGGAATGGAATGGAATCAACCCGAGTAGAATGGAATGGATTGGAATGGAATGGAATGGAATGGAAAGGAATTCAATGGAATAGAATGAAATGGAATGGAATGGAATGGAATGGAATGGAATCGAATGGAATCGAATGGAATCGAATGGAATGGAGTGGAAGAGAATGGAATCAACTCGAGTAGAACGGAATGGAATGGAACGGAATGGAATGGAATGGAACGGAATGAAACGGAACGGAATGGAATGGAGTGAAATGGAATGGAATCGAATGGAATCGAATGGAACCGAATGGAATGGAATGGAACGGAATGGAATGGAATGGACTGGAATGGAATGGAATCAACCCTAGTAGAATGTAATCGATTGGAATGGAATGGAATGGAATGGAATGGAATGGAATGGAATGGAATGGAATCGAATGGAATTGAATGGAATCAAATGGAATGGAATGGAATCGAATGTAATCAACCCGAGTAGAACGGAATGGAATGGCATGGAATGGAATGGAATGGAATGAAATGGAATGGAATGGAATGGAATGGAATGGAATGGAATGGAATGGAATCGAATGGAATCGAATGGAATCGAATGGAATGGAGTGGAATTGAATGGAATCAACCAGAGTAGAACGGAATGGAATGGAACGGAACGGAATGGAACGGAACGGAAAGGAATGGAATGGAGTGAAATGGAATGGAATCGAATGGAATCGAATGGAACCGAATGGAATGGAATGTAATGGAATGGAATGGAATGGAATGGAATGGAATCAACCCGAGTAGAACGGAACGGAATGGAATGGAATGGAATGGAATGGAATGGAATGGAATTCAATGGAATAGAATGGAATGGAAAGGAATGGAATGGAATGGATTGGAATGGAATGGAATCGAATGGAATCGAATGGAATGGAATGGAATGGAATGGAATGGAATGGAATGGAATCAACCCGAGTAGAACGGAACGGAATGGAATGGAATGGAATGGAATGGAATGGAATGGAATGGAATGGAATGGAATGGAATTCAATGGAATAGAATGGAATGGAAAGGAATGGAATGGAATGGAATGGAATGGAATGGAATCGAATGGAATCGAATGGAATCGAATGGAATTGAATGGAGTAGAATGGAGTCAACCAGAGTAGAAAGGAATGGAATGGAATGGAATGGAATGGAATGGAATGGAATGGAATGGAATGGAATGGAATGGAATGGAATGGAATGGAATGCAATGAAATGGAAAGGAATGGAATGGAATCGAATGGAATGGACTGGAATGAAATTTAAAGGAATGGAATGGACTGGAATGGAATGGAATGGAATCAACCCGAGTAGAATGGAATGGATTGGAATGGAATGGAATGGAATCGAATGGAATCGAATGGAATCGAATGGAATGGAATGGAATGGAATGGAATGGAATTCAATGGAATAGAATGGAATGCAATGGAATGGAATGGAATCAACCCGAGTAGAAAGGAATGGAATGGAATGGAATGGAATGGAATTGAATGGAATGGAATGAAATGGAATGGAATGGAATGGAATGCAATGAAATGGAATGGAATGGAATGGAATCGAATGGATTGGACTGGAATGAAATGGAATGGAATGGAATGGAATGGAATCGAATGGAATCGAATGGAATAGAATGGAAGGGAATGGAATGGAATGGAATCGAATGGAATGGAATGGAATGGAATGGAATCAAATGGAATCGAATGGAATGGAATGGAATGGAATGGAATGGAATGGAATGGAATGGAATTTAATGCAATGGAATGGAATGGAATGGAATGGAATTCAATGGAATGGAATGCAATGGAATGGAATGGAATGGAATGGAATGGAATGGACGCGAGTAGAACGGAATGGAATGGAATGGAATGGAATGGAATGGAATGGAATGGAATGGAATGGAATGGATAGGAATGAACCCGAGTAGAACGCAATGGAATGGAATGGAATGCAATGGAATAGAATGGAAGGGAATGGAATGGAATGGAATCAACCCGAGTAGAATGGAATGGATTGGAATGGAATGGAATGGAATGGAATGTAATGCAATAGAATGGAATGGAAGGGAATGGAAAGGAATGGAATGGAATGGAAAGGAATGGAATGGAATGGAATCGAATGGAATCGAATGGAATCGAATGGAATGGAGTGGAATAGAGTGGAATCAACCCGAATAGAACGGAACAGAACGAAACGGAACGGAACGGAACGGAATGGAATGGTGTGAAATGGTATGGAATCAAATGGAGTCGAATGGAACAGAATGGAATGGAATGGAAGGGAATGGAATGGAATGGAATGGAATGGAATGGAATGGAATGGAATCAACCCGAGTAGAACGGAATGGAATGGAATGGAATGGAATGGAATGGAATGGAATGGAATGGAATGGAATGGAATGGAATGGAATGCAATGGAATGGAATGGAATGGAATGGAATGGAATGGAATGGAATGGAATGGAATGGAATGGAATGGATAGGAATGAACCCGAGTAGAACGCAATGGAATGGAATGGAATGCAATGGAATAGAATGGAATGGAATGGAATGGAATGGAATCAACCCGAGTAGAATGGAATGGATTGGAATGGAATGGAATGGAATGGAATGGAATGCAATAGAATGGAATGGAAGGGAATGGAAAGGAATGGAATGGAATGGAAAGGAATGGAATGGAATGGAATCGAATGGAATCGAATGGAATCGAATGGAATGGAGTGGAATAGAGTGGAATCAACCCGAATAGAACGGAACAGAACGAAACGGAACGGAACGGAACGGAATGGAATGGTGTGAAATGGTATGGAATCAAATGGAGTCGAATGGAACCGAATGGAATGGAATGGAAGGGAATGGAATGGAATGGAATGGAATGGAATGGAATGGAATGGAATCAACCCGAGTAGAACGGAATGGAATGGAATGGAATGGAATGGAATGGAATGGAATGGAATGGAATGGAATGGAATGTAATGGAATGGAATGCAATGGAATGGAATGGAATGGAATGGAATGGAATGGAATGGAATGGAATGGAATGGAATGGAATGGAATGGAATGGAATCAACCCGAGTAGAACGGAATGGAATGGAATGGAATGGAATGGAATGGAATGGAATGGAATGGAATGGAATGGAATGGAATTGAATGGAATTCAATGGAATGGAATGGAATGGAATGGAATGGAATGGAATGGAATCGAATGGAATGGAATGGAATGGAATGGAATCGAATGGAATGGAATGGAATGGAATGGAATGGAATGGAATGGAATGGAATGGAATGGAATGGAATGGAATCAACCCGAGTAGATTGGAATGGATTGGAATGGAATGGAATGGAATGGAATGGAATGGAATGGAATTCAATGGAAAAAATGAAATGGAATGGAATGGAATGGAATGGAATGGAATGGAATCGAATGGAATGGAATGGAATGGAATGGAATGGAATGGAATGGAATGGAATGGAATTCAATGGAAAAAATGAAATGGAATGGAATGGAATGGAATAGAATCGAATGGAATCGAATGGAATCGAATGGAATGGAGTGGAATAGAATGGAATCAACCCGAGTAGAATGGAATGGAATGGAACGGAACGGAACGGAACGGAACGGAACGGAACGGAATGGAATGGAGTGAAATGGAATGGAATCGAATGGAATCGAACGGAACTGAATGGAATGGAAAGAAGGGAACGGAATGGAATGGAATGGAATGGAATCAACCCGAGTAGAATGGAATGGATTGGAATGGAATGGAATGGAATGGAAAGGAATTCAATGGAATAGAATGAAATGGAATGGAATGGAATGGAATGGAATGGAATCGAATGGAATCGAATGGAATCGAATGGAATGGAGTGGAAGAGAATGGAATCAACTCGAGTAGAACGGAATGGAATGGAACGGAATGGAATGGAATGGAACGGAATGAAACGGAACGGAATGGAATGGAGTGAAATGGAATGGAATCGAATGGAATCGAATGGAACCGAATGGAATGGAATGGAACGGAATGGAATGGAATGGACTGGAATGGAATGGAATCAACCCTAGTAGAATGTAATCGATTGGAATGGAATGGAATGGAATGGAATGGAATGGAATGGAATGGAATGGAATCGAATGGAATTGAATGGAATCAAATGGAATGGAATGGAATCGAATGTAATCAACCCGAGTAGAACGGAATGGAATGGCATGGAATGGAATGGAATGGAATGAAATGGAATGGAATGGAATGGAATGGAATGGAATGGAATGGAATGGAATCGAATGGAATCGAATGGAATCGAATGGAATGGAGTGGAATAGAATGGAATCAACCAGAGTAGAACGGAATGGAATGGAACGGAACGGAATGGAACGGAACGGAAAGGAATGGAATGGAGTGAAATGGAATGGAATCGAATGGAATCGAATGGAACCGAATGGAATGGAATGTAATGGAATGGAATGGAATGGAATGGAATGGAATCAACCCGAGTAGAACGGAACGGAATGGAATGGAATGGAATGGAATGGAATGGAATGGAATTCAATGGAATAGAATGGAATGGAAAGGAATGGAATGGAATGGAATGGAATGGAATGGAATCGAATGGAATCGAATGGAATGGAATGGAATGGAATGGAATGGAATCAACCCGAGTAGAACGGAACGGAATGGAATGGAATGGAATGGAATGGAATGGAATGGAATGGAATGGAATGGAATGGAATTCAATGGAATAGAATGGAATGGAAAGGAATGGAATGGAATGGAATGGAATGGAATGGAATCGAATGGAATCGAATGGAATCGAATGGAATTGAATGGAGTAGAATGGAGTCAACCAGAGTAGAAAGGAATGGAATGGAATGGAATGGAATGGAATGGAATGGAATGGAATGGAATGGAATGGAATGGAATGGAATGCAATGAAATGGAAAGGAATGGAATGGAATCGAATGGAATGGACTGGAATGAAATTTAAAGGAATGGAATGGACTGGAATGGAATGGAATGGAATCAACCCGAGTAGAATGGAATGGATTGGAATGGAATGGAATGGAATCGAATGGAATCGAATGGAATCGAATGGAATGGAATGGAATGGAATGGAATGGAATTCAATGGAATAGAATGGAATGCAATGGAATGGAATGGAATCAACCCGAGTAGAAAGGAATGGAATGGAATGGAATGGAATGGAATTGAATGGAATGGAATGAAATGGAATGGAATGGAATGGAATGCAATGAAATGGAATGGAATGGAATGGAATCGAATGGATTGGACTGGAATGAAATGGAATGGAATGGAATGGAATGGAATCGAATGGAATCGAATGGAATAGAATGGAAGGGAATGGAATGGAATGGAATCGAATGGAATGGAATGGAATGGAATGGAATCAAATGGAATCGAATGGAATGGAATGGAATGGAATGGAATGGAATGGAATGGAATGGAATTTAATGCAATGGAATGGAATGGAATGGAATGGAATTCAATGGAATGGAATGCAATGGAATCGAATGGAATGGAATGGAATGGAATGGACGCGAGTAGAACGGAATGGAATGGAATGGAATGGAATGGAATGGAATGGAATGGAATGGAATGGAATGGATAGGAATGAACCCGAGTAGAACGCAATGGAATGGAATGGAATGCAATGGAATAGAATGGAAGGGAATGGAATGGAATGGAATCAACCCGAGTAGAATGGAATGGATTGGAATGGAATGGAATGGAATGGAATGTAATGCAATAGAATGGAATGGAAGGGAATGGAAAGGAATGGAATGGAATGGAAAGGAATGGAATGGAATGGAATCGAATGGAATCGAATGGAATCGAATGGAATGGAGTGGAATAGAGTGGAATCAACCCGAATAGAACGGAACAGAACGAAACGGAACGGAACGGAACGGAATGGAATGGTGTGAAATGGTATGGAATCAAATGGAGTCGAATGGAACCGAATGGAATGGAATGGAAGGGAATGGAATGGAATGGAATGGAATGGAATGGAATGGAATGCAATCAACCCGAGTAGAACGGAATGGAATGGAATGGAATGGAATGGAATGGAATGGAATGGAATGGAATGGAATGGAATGGAATGCAATGGAATGGAATGGAATGGAATGGAATGGAATGGAATGGAATGGAATGGAATGGAATGGATAGGAATGAACCCGAGTAGAACGCAATGGAATGGAATGGAATGCAATGGAATAGAATGGAATGGAATGGAATGGAATGGAATCAACCCGAGTAGAATGGAATGGATTGGAATGGAATGGAATGGAATGGAATGGAATGCAATAGAATGGAATGGAAGGGAATGGAAAGGAATGGAATGGAATGGAAAGGAATGGAATGGAATGGAATCGAATGGAATCGAATGGAATCGAATGGAATGGAGTGGAATAGAGTGGAATCAACCCGAATAGAACGGAACAGAACGAAACGGAACGGAACGGAACGGAATGGAATGGTGTGAAATGGTATGGAATCAAATGGAGTCGAATGGAACCGAATGGAATGGAATGGAAGGGAATGGAATGGAATGGAATGGAATGGAATGGAATGGAATGGAATCAACCCGAGTAGAACGGAATGGAATGGAATGGAATGGAATGGAATGGAATGGAATGGAATGGAATGGAATGGAATGGAATGTAATGGAATGGAATGGAATGGAATGGAATGGAATGGAATGGAATGGAATGGAATGGAATGGAATGGAATCAACCCGAGTAGAACGGAATGGAATGGAATGGAATGGAATGGAATGGAATGGAATGGAATGGAATGGAATGGAATTGAATGGAATTCAATGGAATGGAATGGAATGGAATGGAATGGAATGGAATGGAATCGAATGGAATGGAATGGAATGGAATGGAATCGAATGGAATGGAATGGAATGGAATGGAATGGAATGGAATGGAATGGAATGGAATCGAATGGAATCAACCCGAGTAGATTGGAATGGATTGGAATGGAATGGAATGGAATGGAATGGAATGGAATGGAATTCAATGGAAAAAATGAAATGGAATGGAATGGAATGGAATGGAATGGAATGGAATCGAATGGAATGGAATGGAATGGAATGGAATGGAATGGAATCGAATGGAATGGAATGGAATGGAATGGAATCGAATGGAATCGAATGGAATGGAATGGAATGGAATGGAATGGAATTTAATGCAATGGAATGGAATGGAATGGAATGGAATTCAATGGAATGGAATGGAATGGAATGGAATGGAATGGAATGGAATGGAATCAACCCGAGTAGAACGGAATGGAATGGAATGGAATGGAATGGAATGGAATGGAATGGAATGGAATTCAATGGAAAAAATGAAATGGAGTGGAATGGAATGGAGTGGAATGGAATGGAATCGAATGGAATCGAATGGAATGGAATGGAATGGAATGGAATGGAATGGAATGGAATCGAATGGAATGGAATGGAATGGAATGGAATTGAATGGAATCGAATGGAATGGAATGGAATGGAATGGAATGGAATGGAATGGAATGGAATGGAATCAACCCGAGTAGATTGGAATGGATTGGAATGGAATGGAATGGAATGGAATGGAATGGAATTCAATGGAAAAAATGAAATGGAGTGGAATGGAATGGAATGGAATGGAATGGAATCGAGTGGAATGGAATGGAATGGAATGGAATTGAATGGAATGGAATGGAATGGAATGGAATGGAATGGAATGGAATGGAATGGAATCGAATGGAATGGAATGGAATGGAATGGAATCGAATGGAATCGAATGGAATGGAATGTAATGGAATGGAATGGAATGGAAAGGAATGGAATGGAATGGAATGGAATGGAATCAACCCGAGTAGATTGGAATGGATTGGAATGGAATGGAATGGAATGGAATGGAATGGAATTCAATGGAAAAAATGAAATGGAATGGAATGGAATGGAATGGAATGGAATGGAATCGAATTTAATCGAATGGAATGGAATGGAATGGAATGGAATGGAATGGAATGGAATGGAATGGAATGGAATGGATTCGAATGGAATCGAATGGAATGGAATGGAATGGAATGGAATGGAATGGAATGGAATTTAATGCAATGGAATGGAATGGAATGGAATGGAATTCAATGGAATGGAATGGAATGGAATGGAATGGAATGGAATCAACCCGAGTAGAACGGAATGGAATGGAATGCAATGGAATGGAATGGAATGGAATGGAATCGAATGGAATGGAATGGAATGGAATGGAATGGAATGGAATGGAATGGAATCGAATGGAATGGAATGGAATGGAATGGAATCGAATGGAATCGAATGGAATGGAATGGAATGGAATGGAATGGAATGGAATTTAATGCAATGGAATGGAATGGAATGGAATGGAATTCAATGGAATGGAATGGAATGGAATGGAATGGAATGGAATCAACCCGAGTAGAACGGAATGGAATGGAATGGAATGGAATGGAATGGAATGGAATGGAATTCAATGGAAAAAATGAAATGGAGTGGAATGGAATGGAATGGAATGGAATGGAATCGAATGGAATCGAATGGAATGGAATGGAATGGAATGGAATGGAATGGAATCGAATGGAATGGAATGGAATGGAATGGAATGGAATGGAATGGAATCGAATGGAATGGAATGGAATGGAATGGAATGGAATGGAATGGAATGGAATCAACCCGAGTAGATTGGAATGGATTGGAATGGAATGGAATGGAATGGAATGGAATGGAATTCAATGGAAAAAATGAAATGGAGTGGAATGGAATGGAATGGAATGGAATGGAATCGAATGGAATGGAATGGAATGCAATGGAATGGAATGGAATGGCATGGAATGGAATGGAATGGAATGCAATGGAATGGAATGGAATGGAATGGAATTCAATGGAATGGAATGGAATGGAATGGAATGGAATGGAATGGAATGGAATGGAATCAACCCGAGTAGAACGGAATGGAATGGAATGGAATGGAATGGAATGGAATGGAATGGAATGGAATGGAATGGAATTGAATGGAATGGAATGGAATGGAATGGAATGGAATGGAATGGAATGGAATGGAATGGAATCGAATGGAATGGAATGGAATGGAATGGAATCGAATGGAATCGAATGGAATGGAATGGAATGGAATGGAATGGAAAGGAATGGAATGGAATGGAATGGAATGGAATCAACCCGAGTAGATTGGAATGGATTGGAATGGAATGGAATGGAATGGAATGGAATGGAATTCAATGGAAAAAATGAAATGGAATGGAATGGAATGGAATGGAATGGAATGGAATCGAATGGAATGGAATGGAATGGAATGGATTCGAATGGAATCGAATGGAATGGAATGGAATGGAATGGAATGGAATGGAATGGAATTTAATGCAATGGAATGGAATGGAATGGAATGGAATTCAATGGAATGGAATGGAATGGAATGGAATGGAATGGAATGGAATGGAATCAACCCGAGTAGAACGGAATGGAATGGAATGCAATGGAATGGAATGGAATGGAATGGAATGGAATGGAATGGAATGGAATTCAATGGAATGGAATTCAATGGAATAGAATGGAATGGAATGGAATGGAATGGAATGAACCCGAGTAGAACGGAATGGAATGGAATGGAATTGAATGGAATGGAATGGAATGGAATGGAATGGAATGGAATGGAATCGAATGGAATGGAATGGAATGGAATGGAATGGAATGGAATGGAATGGAATGGAATGGAATGGAATCGAATAGAATGGAATGGAATGGAATGGAATCGAATGGAATCGAATGGAATGGAATGGAATAGAATGGAATGGAATGGAATGGAATGGAATCAACCCGAGTAGATTGGAATGGATTGGAATGGAATGGAATGGAATGGAATTCAATGGAAAAAATGAAATGGAATGGAATGGAATGGAATGGAATGGAATGGAATCGAATGGAATGGAATGGAATGGAATGGAATGGAATGGAATGGAATCGAATGGAATGGAATGGAATGGAATGGAATCGAATGGAATCGAATGGAATGGAATGGAATGGAATGGAATGGAATGGAATGGAATGGAATTGAATGGAATGGAATGGAATGGAATGGAATCAACCCGAGTAGATTGGAATGGATTGGAATGGAATGGAATGGAATGGAATGGAATTCAAAGGGAAAAATGAAATGGAATGGAATGGAATGGAATGGAATGGAATCGAATGGAATCGGATGGAATCGAATGGAATGGAGTGGAATAGAATGGAATCAACCCGAATAGAACGGAACGGAACGGAACGGAACGGAACGGAATGGAATGGAATTGAGTGAAATGGAATGGAATCGAATGGAATCGAAAGGAACCGAATGGAATGGAATGGAAGGGATTGGAATGGAATGGAATGGAATGGAATGGAATCAACCCGGGTAGAATGGAATGGAATGGAATGGAATGGAATGGAATGGAATGGAATGGAATCAACCCGAGTAGAACGGAAAGGAATGGAATGCAATGGAATGGAATGGAATGGAATGGAATCGAATGGAATGGAATGGAATGGAATGGAATGGAATGGAATGGAATGGAATGGAATGGAATCAACCCGAGTAGAACGGAATGGAATGGAATGGAATGGAATGGAATGGAATGGAATGGAATGGAATGGAATGGAATTGAATGGAATGGAATGGAATGGAATGGAATGGAATGGAATGGAATGGAATGGAATCGAATGGAATGGAATGGAATGGAATGGAATCGAATGGAATCGAATGGAATGGAATGGAATGGAATGGAATGGAAAGGAATGGAATGGAATGGAATGGAATGGAATCAACCCGAGTAGATTGGAATGGATTGGAATGGAATGGAATGGAATGGAATGGAATGGAATTCCATGGAAAAAATGAAATGGAATGGAATGGAATGGAATGGAATGGAATCGAATGGAATGGAATGGAATGGAATGGATTCGAATGGAATCGAATGGAATGGAATGGAATGGAATGGAATGGAATGGAATGGAATTTAATGCAATGGAATGGAATGGAATGGAATGGAATTCAATGGAATGGAATGGAATGGAATGGAATGGAATGGAATGGAATCAACCCGAGTAGAACGGAATGGAATGGAATGCAATGGAATGGAATGGAATGGAATGGAATGGAATGGAATGGAATTCAATGGAATGGAATTCAATGGAATAGAATGGAATGGAATGGAATGGAATGGAATGGAATGGAATGAACCCGAGTAGAACGGAATGGAATGGAATGGAATTGAATGGAATGGAATGGAATGGAATGGAATGGAATGGAATGGAATCGAATGGAATGGAATGGAATGGAATGGAATGGAATGGAATGGAATGGAATCGAATGGAATGGAATGGAATGGAATGGAATCGAATGGAATCGAATGGAATGGAATGGAATAGAATGGAATGGAATGGAATGGAATGGAATCAACCCGAGTAGATTGGAATGGACTGGAATGGAATGGAATGGAATGGAATGGAATGGAATGGAATGGAATGGAATTCAATGGAAAAAATGAAATGGAATGGAATGGAATGGAATGGAATGGAATGGAATCGAATGGAATGGAATGGAATGGAATGGAATGGAATGGAATGGAATCGAATGGAATGGAATGGAATGGAATGGAATCGAATGGAATGGAATGGAATGGAATGGAATGGAATGGAATGGAATGGAATGGAATGGAATGGAATGGAATCAACCCGAGTAGATTGGAATGGATTGGAATGGAATGGAATGGAATGGAATGGAATTCAATGGGAAAAATGAAATGGAATGGAATGGAATGGAATGGAATGGAATCGAATGGAATCGGATGGAATCGAATGGAATGGAGTGGAATAGAATGGAATCAACCCGAATAGAATGGAACGGAACGGAGCGGAACGGAACGGAATGGAATGGAATTGAGTGAAATGGAATGGAATCGAATGGAATCGAAAGGAACCGAATGGAATGGAATGGAAGGGAATGGAATGGAATGGAATGGAATGGAATGGAATCAACCCGGGTAGAATGGAATGGAATGGAATCGAATGGAATGGAATGGAATGGAATGGAATCAACCAGAGTAGAACGGAATGGAATGGAATGCAATGGAATGGAATGGAATGGAATGGAATCGAATGGAATGGAATGGAATGGAATGGAATGGAATGGAATGGAATGGAATGGAATGGAATCGAATGGAATGGAATGGAATGGAATGGAATCGAATGGAATCGAATGGAATGGAATGGAATGGAATGGAATGGAATGGAATGGAATTTAATGCAATGGAATGGAATGGAATGGAATGGAATTCAATGGAATGGAATGGAATGGAATGGAATGGAATGGAATCAACCCGAGTAGAACGGAATGGAATGGAATGGAATGGAATGGAATGGAATGGAATGGAATGGAATTCAATGGAAAAAATGAAATGGAGTGGAATGGAATGGAATGGAATGGAAAGGAATGGAATGGAATCGAATGGAATGGAATGGAATGGAATGGAATGGAATGGAATCGAATGGAATGGAATGGAATGGAATGGAATGGAATTGAATGGAATCGAATGGAATGGAATGGAATGGAATGGAATGGAATGGAATGGAATCAACCCGAGTAGATTGGAATGGATTGGAATGGAATGGAATGGAATGGAATTCAATGGAAAAAATGAAATGGAGTGGAATGGAATGGAATGGAATGGAATGGAATCGAATGGAATGGAATGGAATGCAATGGAATGGAATGGAATGGCATGGAATGGAATGGAATGGAATGCAATGGAATGGAATGGAATGGAATGGAATTCAATGGAATGGAATGGAATGGAATGGAATGGAATGGAATGGAATGGAATGGAATCAACCCGAGTAGAACGGAATGGAATGGAATGGAATGGAATGGAATGGAATTGAATGGAATGGAATGGAATGGAATGGAATGGAATGGAATGGAATGGAATGGAATGGAATGGAATCGAATCGAATGGAATGGAATGGAATGGAATCGAATGGAATCGAATGGAATGGAATGGAATGGAATGGAATGGAAAGGAATGGAATGGAATGGAATGGAATGGAATCAACCCGAGTAGATTGGAATGGATTGGAATGGAATGGAATGGAATGGAATGGAATGGAATTCAATGGAAAAAATGAAATGGAATGGAATGGAATGGAATGGAATGGAATGGAATGGAATGGAATGGAATGGATTCGAATGGAATCGAATGGAATGGAATGGAATGGAATGGAATGGAATGGAATGGAATTTAATGCAATGGAATGGAATGGAATGGAATGGAATTCAATGGAATGGAATGGAATGGATTGGAATGGAATGGAATGGAATGGAATCAACCCGAGTAGAACGGAATGGAATGGAATGCAATGGAATGGAATGGAATGGAATGGAATGGAATGGAATGGAATGGAATTCAATGGAATGGAATTCAATGGAATAGAATGGAATGGAATGGAATGGAATGGAATGGAATGAACCCGAGTAGAACGGAATGGAATGGAATGGAATTGAATGGAATGGAATGGAATGGAATGGAATGGAATGGAATGGAATCGAATGGAATGGAATGGAATGGAATGGAATGGAATGGAATGGAATGGAATGGAATCGAATGGAATGGAATGGAATGGAATGGAATCGAATGGAATCGAATGGAATGGAATGGAATAGAATGGAATGGAATGGAATGGAATGGAATCAACCCGAGTAGATTGGAATGGACTGGAATGGAATGGAATGGAATGGAATGGAATGGAATGGAATTCAATGGAAAAAATGAAATGGAATGGAATGGAATGGAATGGAATGGAATTGAATCGAATGGAATGGAATGGAATGGAATGGAATGGAATGGAATGGAATGGAATGGAATCGAATGGAATGGAATGGAATGGAATGGAATCGAATGGAATCGAATGGAATGGAATGGAATGGAATGGAATGGAATGGAATCAACCCGAGTAGATTGGAATGGATTGGAATGGAATGGAATGGAATGGAATGGAATTCAATGGGAAAAATGAAATGGAATGGAATGGAATGGAATGGAATGGAATCGAATGGAATCGGATGGAATCGAATGGAATGGAGTGGAATAGAATGGAATCAACCCGAATAGAACGGAACGGAACGGAACGGAACGGAACGGAATGGAATGGAATTGAGTGAAATGGAATGGAATCGAATGGAATCGAAAGGAACCGAATGGAATGGAATGGAAGGGAATGGAATGGAATGGAATGGAATGGAATGGAATCAACCCGGGTAGAATGGAATGGAATGGAATGGAATGGAATGGAATGGAATGGAATGGAATCAACCCGAGTAGAATGGAGTGGATTGGAATGGAATGGAATGGAATGAAATGGAATGAAATTCAATGGAATAGAATGAAATGGAATGGAATGGAATTGAATGTAGTGGAATGGAATGGAATGGAATGGAATGGAATGGAATGGAATGGAATGGAATGGAATGGAATGGAATCAACCCGAGTAGAACGGAATGGAATGGAATGGAATGGAATGGAATGGAATGGAATGGAATTCAATGGAATAGAATGGAATGGAATGGAATAGAATGGAATGGATTGGAATGGAAAGGAATGGAATGGAATGGAATGGAATGAATGGAATAGAATGGAATGGAATGGAATCGAATGGAATGGAATGGAATGGAATGGAATGGAACGGAATGGAATGGAATGGAATGGAATCGAATGGAATGGAATGGAATGGAATGGAATGGAATGGAATGGAATGGAATGGAATGGAATGGAATGGAATGGAATGGAATGGAATGGAATGGAATGGAATGGAATCAACCCGAGTAGAACGGAATGGAATGGAATGGAATGGAATGGAATGGAATGGAATGGAAGGGAATGGAATCAACCCGAGAAGAACGGAATGGAATGGAATGGAATGCAATGGAATGGAATGGAATGGAATGGAATTCAATGGAATAGAATGGAATGGAATGGAATGGAATGGAATGAACCCGAGTAGAACGGAATGGAATGGAATGGAATGGAATGGAATTGAATGGAATGGAATGGAATGGAATGGAATGGAATGGAATGCAATGAAATGGAATGGAATGGAATGGAATCGAATGGATTGGACTGGAATGAAATGGAATGGAATGGAATGGAATGGAATCGAATGGAATCGAATGGAATAGAATGGAATGGAATGGAATGGAATGGAATCGAATGGAATGGAATGGAATGGAATGGAATCGAATGGAATCGAATGGAATGGAATGGAATGGAATGGAATGGAATGGAATGGAATTTAATGCAACGGAATGGAATGGAATGGAATGGAATTCTATGGAATGGAATGGAATGGAATGGAATGGAATGGAATGGAATGGAACGGAATGAACCCGAGTAGAACGGAATGGAATGGAATGGAATTGAATGGAATGGAATGGAATGGAATGGAATGGAATGGAATGGAATGGAATGGAATCGAATGGAATGGAATGGAATGGAATTAAATGGAATGGAATCGAATGGAATGGAATGGAATGGAATGGAATCGAATGGAATCGAATGGAATGGAACGGAATGGAATTAAATGGAATGGAATGGAATGGAATCAACCCGAGTAGATTGGAATGGATTGGAATGGAATGGAATGGAATGGAATGGAATGGAATGGAATGGAATTCAATGGAAAAAATGAAATGGAATGGAATGGAATGGAATGGAATGGAATGGAATCGAATGGAATGGAATGGAATGGAATGGAATGGAATGGAATGGAATGGAATGGAATGGAATGGAATGGAATGGAATGGAATGGAATGGAATCGAATGGAATCGAATGGAATGGAATGGAATGGAATGGAATGGAATGGAATGGAATCGAATGGAATCGAATGGAATGGAATGGAATGGAATTAAATGGAATGGAATGGAATGGAATCAACCCTAGTAGAACGGAATGGAATGGAATGGAATGGAATGGAATGGAATTTAATGGAATGGAATTCAATGGAATGGAATTCAATGGAATAGAATGGAATGGAATGGAATGGAATGGAATGAACCCGAGTAGAACGGAATGGAATGGAATGGAATGGAATGGAATGGAATGGAATCGAATGGAATCGAATGGAATGGAATGGAATGGAATGGAATGGAATGGAATGGAATGGAATCAACCCGAGTAGATTGGAATGGATTGGAATGGAATGGAATGGAATGGAATGGAATTCAATGGGAAAAATGAAATGGAATGGAATGGAATGGAATGGAATGGAATGGAATCGAATGGAATCGGATGGAATCGAATGGAATGGAGTGGAATAGAATGGAATCAACCCGAATAGAACGGAACGGAACGGAACGGAATGGAATGGAATTGAGTGAAATGGAATGGAATCGAATGGAATCGAAAGGAACCGAATGGAATGGAATGGAAGGGAATGGAATGGAATGGAATGGAATGGAATGGAATCAACCCGGGTAGAATGGAATGGAATGGAATGGAATGGAATGGAATGGAATGGAATGGAATCAACCCGAGTAGAATGGAGTGGATTGGAATGGAATGGAATGGAATGAAATGGAATGAAATTCAATGGAATAGAATGAAATGGAATGGAATGGAATTGAATGTAGTGGAATGGAATGGAATGGAATGGAATGGAATGGAATGGAATGGAATGGAATCAACCCGAGTAGAACGGAATGGAATGGAATGGAATGGAATGGAATGGAATGGAATGGAATTCAATGGAATAGAATGGAATGGAATGGAATAGAATGGAATGGATTGGAATGGAAAGGAATGGAATGGAATGGAATGGAATGAATGGAATAGAATGGAATGGAATGGAATCGAATGGAATCGAATGGAATCGAATGGAATGGAACGGAATGGAATGGAATGGAATGGAATGGAATGGAATGGAATGGAATGGAATGGAATGGAATGGAATGGAATGGAATGGAATGGAATGGAATGGAATGGAATGGAATGGAATCAACCCGAGTAGAACGGAATGGAATGGAATGGAATGGAATGGAATGGAATGGAATGGAAGGGAATGGAATCAACCCGAGAAGAACGGAATGGAATGGAATGGAATGGAATGGAATGGAATGCAATGGAATGGAATGGAATGGAATGGAATTCAATGGAATAGAATGGAATGGAATGGAATGGAATGGAATGAACCCGAGTAGAACGGAATGGAATGGAATGGAATGGAATGGAATTGAATGGAATGGAATGGAATGGAATGGAATGGAATGGAATGCAATGAAATGGAATGGAATGGAATGGAATCGAATGGATTGGACTGGAATGAAATGGAATGGAATGGAATGGAATGGAATCGAATGGAATCGAATGGAATAGAATGGAATGGAATGGAATGGAATGGAATCGAATGGAATGGAATGGAATGGAATGGAATCGAATGGAATCGATTGGAATGGAATGGAATGGAATGGAATGGAATGGAATGGAATGGAATTTAATGCAACGGAATGGAATGGAATGGAATGGAATTCTATGGAATGGAATGGAATGGAATGGAATGGAATGGAATGGAACGGAATGAACCCGAGTAGAACGGAATGGAATGGAATGGAATTGAATGGAATGGAATGGAATGGAATGGAATGGAATGGAATGGAATCGAATGGAATGGAATGGAATGGAATTAAATGGAATGGAATCGAATGGAATGGAATGGAATGGAATGGAATCGAATGGAATCGAATGGAATGGAATGGAATGGAATTAAATGGAATGGAATGGAATGGAATCAACCCGAGTAGATTGGAATGGATTGGAATGGAATGGAATGGAATGGAATGGAATGGAATGGAATTCAATGGAAAACATGAAATGGAATGGAATGGAATGGAATGGAATGGAATGGAATCGAATGAAATCGAATGGAATGGAATGGAATGGAATGGAATGGAATGGAATGGAATGGAATGGAATGGAATGGAATGGAATGGAATGGAATCGAATGGAATCGAATGGAATGGAATGGAATGGAATGGAATGGAATGGAATGGAATCGAATGGAATCGAATGGAATGGAATGGAATGGAATGGAATCGAATGGAATGGAATGGAATGCAATGGAATGGAATGGAATGGCATGGAATGGAATGGAATGGAATGCAATGGAATGGAATGGAATGGAATGGAATTCAATGGAATGGAATGGAATGGAATGGAATGGAATGGAATGGAATGGAATGGAATCAACCCGAGTAGAACGGAATGGAATGGAATGGAATGGAATGGAATGGAATTGAATGGAATGGAATGGAATGGAATGGAATGGAATGGAATGGAATGGAATCGAATCGAATGGAATGGAATGGAATGGAATCGAATGGATTCGAATGGAATGGAATGGAATGGAATGGAATGGAAAGGAATGGAATGGAATGGAATGGAATGGAATCAACCCGAGTAGATTGGAATGGATTGGAATGGAATGGAATGGAATGGAATGGAATGGAATGGAATTCAATGGAAAAAATGAAATGGAATGGAATGGAATGGAATGGAATGGAATGGAATGGAATCGAATGGAATGGAATGGAATGGATTCGAATGGAATCGAATGGAATGGAATGGAATGGAATGGAATGGAATGGAATTTAATGCAATGGAATGGAATGGAATGGAATGGAATTCAATGGAATGGAATGGAATGGAATGGAATGGAATGGAATGGAATGGAATCAACCCGAGTAGAACGGAATGGAATGGAATGCAATGGAATGGAATGGAATGGAATGGAATGGAATGGAATGGAATGGAATGGAATGGAATTCAATGGAATGGAATTCAATGGAATAGAATGGAATGGAATGGAATGGAATGGAATGGAATGGAATGAACCCGAGTAGAACGGAATGGAATGGAATGGAATTGAATGGAATGGAATGGAATGGAATGGAATGGAATGGAATGGAATCGAATGGAATGGAATGGAATGGAATGGAATGGAATGGAATGGAATGGAATGGAATGGAATCGAATGGAATGGAATGGAATGGAATGGAATCGAATGGAATCGAATGGAATGGAATGGAATAGAATGGAATGGAATGGAATGGAATGGAATCAACCCGAGTAGATTGGAATGGACTGGAATGGAATGGAATGGAATGGAATGGAATGGAATGGAATTCAATGGAAAAAATGAAATGGAATGGAATGGAATGGAATGGAATGGAATTGAATCGAATGGAATGGAATGGAATGGAATGGAATGGAATGGAATGGAATGGAATCGAATGGAATGGAATGGAATGGAATGGAATCGAATGGAATCGAATGGAATGGAATGGAATGGAATGGAATGGAATGGAATGGAATCAACCCGAGTAGATTGGAATGGATTGGAATGGAATGGAATGGAATGGAATGGAATTCAATGGGAAAAATGAAATGGAATGGAATGGAATGGAATGGAATGGAATCGAATGGAATCGGATGGAATCGAATGGAATGGAGTGGAATAGAATGGAATCAACCCGAATAGAACGGAACGGAACGGAACGGAACGGAACGGAATGGAATGGAATTGAGTGAAATGGAATGGAATCGAATGGAATCGAAAGGAACCGAATGGAATGGAATGGAAGGGAATGGAATGGAATGGAATGGAATGGAATGGAATCAACCCGGGTAGAATGGAATGGAATGGAATGGAATGGAATGGAATGGAATGGAATGGAATCAACCCGAGTAGAATGGAGTGGATTGGAATGGAATGGAATGGAATGAAATGGAATGAAATTCAATGGAATAGAATGAAATGGAATGGAATGGAATTGAATGTAGTGGAATGGAATGGAATGGAATGGAATGGAATGGAATGGAATGGAATGGAATGGAATGGAATCAACCCGAGTAGAACGGAATGGAATGGAATGGAATGGAATGGAATGGAATGGAATGGAATTCAATGGAATAGAATGGAATGGAATGGAATAGAATGGAATGGATTGGAATGGAAAGGAATGGAATGGAATGGAATGGAATGAATGGAATAGAATGGAATGGAATGGAATCGAATGGAATCGAATGGAATCGAATGGAATGGAACGGAATGGAATGGAATGGAATGGAATGGAATGGAATGGAATGGAATGGAATGGAATGGAATGGAATGGAATGGAATGGAATGGAATGGAATGGAATGGAATGGAATCAACCCGAGTAGAACGGAATGGAATGGAATGGAATGGAATGGAATGGAATGGAATGGAAGGGAATGGAATCAACCCGAGAAGAACGGAATGGAATGGAATGGAATGGAATGGAATGGAATGCAATGGAATGGAATGGAATGGAATGGAATTCAATGGAATAGAATGGAATGGAATGGAATGGAATGGAATGAACCCGAGTAGAACGGAATGGAATGGAATGGAATGGAATGGAATTGAATGGAATGGAATGGAATGGAATGGAATGGAATGGAATGCAATGAAATGGAATGGAATGGAATGGAATCGAATGGATTGGACTGGAATGAAATGGAATGGAATGGAATGGAATGGAATCGAATGGAATCGAATGGAATAGAATGGAATGGAATGGAATGGAATGGAATCGAATGGAATGGAATGGAATGGAATGGAATCGAATGGAATCGAATGGAATGGAATGGAATGGAATGGAATGGAATGGAATGGAATTTAATGCAACGGAATGGAATGGAATGGAATGGAATTCTATGGAATGGAATGGAATGGAATGGAATGGAATGGAATGGAATGGAATGGAATGGAATGGAATGGAACGGAATGAACCCGAGTAGAACGGAATGGAATGGAATGGAATTGAATGGAATGGAATGGAATGGAATGGAATGGAATGGAATGGAATCGAATGGAATGGAATGGAATGGAATTAAATGGAATGGAATCGAATGGAATGGAATGGAATGGAATGGAATCGAATGGAATCGAATGGAATGGAATGGAATGGAATTAAATGGAATGGAATGGAATGGAATCAACCCGAGTAGATTGGAATGGATTGGAATGGAATGGAATGGAATGGAATGGAATGGAATGGAATTCAATGGAAAAAATGAAATGGAATGGAATGGAATGGAATGGAATGGAATGGAATCGAATGGAATCGAATGGAATGGAATGGAATGGAATGGAATGGAATGGAATGGAATGGAATGGAATGGAATGGAATGGAATCGAATGGAATCGAATGGAATGGAATGGAATGGAATGGAATGGAATGGAATGGAATGGAATCGAATGGAATCGAATGGAATGGAATGGAATGGAATTAAATGGAATGGAATGGAATGGAATCAACCCTAGTAGAACGGAATGGAATGGAATGGAATGGAATGGAATGGAATTTAATGGAATGGAATTCCATGGAATGGAATTCAATGGAATAGAATGGAATGGAATGGAATGGAATGGAATGAACCCGAGTAGAACGGAATGGAATGGAATGGAATGGAATGGAATGGAATGGAATCGAATGGAATCGAATGGAATGGAATGGAATGGAATGGAATGGAATGGAATGGAATGGAATCAACCCGAGTAGATTGGAATGGATTGGAATGGAATGGAATGGAATGGAATGGAATTCAATGGGAAAAATGAAATGGAATGGAATGGAATGGAATCGAATGGAATCGGATGGAATCGAATGGAATGGAGTGGAATAGAATGGAATCAACCCGAATAGAACGGAACGGAACGGAACGGAACGGAACGGAATGGAATGGAATTGAGTGAAATGGAATGGAATCGAATGGAATCGAAAGGAACCGAATGGAATGGAATGGAAGGGAATGGAATGGAATGGAATGGAATGGAATGGAATCAACCCGAGTAGAATGGAGTGGATTGGAATGGAATGGAATGGAATGAAATGGAATGAAATTCAATGGAATAGAATGAAATGGAATGGAATGGAATTGAATGTAGTGGAATGGAATGGAATGGAATGGAATGGAATGGAATGGAATGGAATGGAATGGAATGGAATGGAATGGAATGGAATGGAATGGAATGGAATCAACCCGAGTAGAACGGAATGGAATGGAATGGAATGGAATGGAATGGAATGGAATTCAATGGAATAGAATGGAATGGAATGGAATAGAATGGAATGGATTGGAATGGAAAGGAATGGAATGGAATGGAATGGAATGAATGGAATGGAATGGAATGGAATGGAATCGAATGGAATCGAATGGAATCGAATGGAATGGAACGGAATGGAATGGAATGGAATGGAATCGAATGGAATGGAATGGAATGGAATGGAATGGAATGGAATGGAATGGAATGGAATGGAATGGAATGGAATGGAATGGAATCAACCCGAGTAGAACGGAATGGAATGGAATGGAATGGAATGGAATGGAATGGAATGGAAGGGAATGGAATCAACCCGAGAAGAACGGAATGGAATGGAATGGAATGGAATGGAATGGAATGCAATGGAATGGAATGGAATGGAATGGAATTCAATGGAATAGAATGGAATGGAATGGAATGGAATGGAATGAACCCGAGTAGAAAGGAATGGAATGGAATGGAATGGAATGGAATTGAATGGAATGGAATGGAATGGAATGGAATGGAATGGAATGCAATGAAATGGAATGGAATGGAATGGAATCGAATGGAATCGAATGGAATCGAATGGAATGGAACGGAATGGAATGGAATGGAATGGAATCGAATGGAATGGAATGGAATGGAATGGAATGGAATGGAATGGAATGGAATGGAATGGAATGGAATGGAATGGAATGGAATGGAATGGAATCAACCCGAGTAGAACGGAATGGAATGGAATGGAATGGAATGGAATGGAATGGAATGGAAGGGAATGGAATCAACCCGAGAAGAACGGAATGGAATGGAATGGAATGGAATGGAATGGAATGCAATGGAATGGAATGGAATGGAATGGAATTCAATGGAATAGAATGGAATGGAATGGAATGGAATGGAATGGAATGAACCCGAGTAGAACGGAATGGAATGGAATGGAATGGAATGGAATTGAATGGAATGGAATGGAATGGAATGGAATGGAATGGAATGCAATGAAATGGAATGGAATGGAATGGAATCGAATGGATTGGACTGGAATGAAATGGAATGGAATGGAATGGAATGGAATCGAATGGAATCGAATGGAATAGAATGGAATGGAATGGAATGGAATGGAATCGAATGGAATGGAATGGAATGGAATGGAATCGAATGGAATCGAATGGAATGGAATGGAATGGAATGGAATGGAATGGAATGGAATGGAATTTAATGCAACGGAATGGAATGGAATGGAATGGAATTCTATGGAATGGAATGGAATGGAATGGAATGGAATGGAATGGAACGGAAAGAACCCGAGTAGAACGGAATGGAATGGAATGGAATGGAATGGAATGGAATGGAATGGAATGGAATGGAATGGAATGGAATGGAATCGAATGGAATCGAATGGAATGGAATGGAATGGAATGGAATGGAATGGAATGGAATCGAATGGAATCGAATGGAATGGAATGGAATGGAATTAAATGGAATGGAATGGAATGGAATCAACCCTAGTAGAACGGAATGGAATGGAATGGAATGGAATGGAATGGAATTTAATGGAATGGAATTCAATGGAATGGAATTCAATGGAATAGAATGGAATGGAATGGAATGGAATGGAATGAACCCGAGTAGAACGGAATGGAATGGAATGGAATGGAATGGAATGGAATGGAATCGAATGGAATCGAATGGAATGGAATGGAATGGAATGGAATGGAATGGAATCAACCCGAGTAGATTGGAATGGATTGGAATGGAATGGAATGGAATGGAATGGAATTCAATGGGAAAAATGAAATGGAATGGAATGGAATGGAATGGAATGGAATGGAATCGAATGGAATCGGATGGAATCGAATGGAATGGAGTGGAATAGAATGGAATCAACCCGAATAGAACGGAACGGAACGGAACGGAATGGAATGGAATTGAGTGAAATGGAATGGAATCGAATGGAATCGAAAGGAACCGAATGGAATGGAATGGAAGGGAATGGAATGGAATGGAATGGAATGGAATGGAATCAACCCGGGTAGAATGGAATGGAATGGAATGGAATGGAATGGAATGGAATGGAATGGAATCAACCCGAGTAGAATGGAGTGGATTGGAATGGAATGGAATGGAATGAAATGGAATGAAATTCAATGGAATAGAATGAAATGGAATGGAATGGAATTGAATGTAGTGGAATGGAATGGAATGGAATGGAATGGAATGGAATGGAATGGAATGGAATGGAATCAACCCGAGTAGAACGGAATGGAATGGAATGGAATGGAATGGAATGGAATGGAATGGAATTCAATGGAATAGAATGGAATGGAATGGAATAGAATGGAATGGATTGGAATGGAAAGGAATGGAATGGAATGGAATGGAATGAATGGAATAGAATGGAATGGAATGGAATCGAATGGAATCGAATGGAATCGAATGGAATGGAACGGAATGGAATGGAATGGAATGGAATCGAATGGAATGGAATGGAATGGAATGGAATGGAATGGAATGGAATGGAATGGAATGGAATGGAATGGAATGGAATGGAATGGAATCAACCCGAGTAGAACGGAATGGAATGGAATGGAATGGAATGGAATGGAATGGAATGGAAGGGAATGGAATCAACCCGAGAAGAACGGAATGGAATGGAATGGAATGGAATGGAATGGAATGCAATGGAATGGAATGGAATGGAATGGAATTCAATGGAATAGAATGGAATGGAATGGAATGGAATGGAATGAACCCGAGTAGAACGGAATGGAATGGAATGGAATGGAATGGAATTGAATGGAATGGAATGGAATGGAATGGAATGGAATGGAATGGAATGCAATGAAATGGAATGGAATGGAATGGAATCGAATGGATTGGACTGGAATGAAATGGAATGGAATGGAATGGAATGGAATCGAATGGAATCGAATGGAATAGAATGGAATGGAATGGAATGGAATGGAATCGAATGGAATGGAATGGAATGGAATGGAATCGAATGGAATCGAATGGAATGGAATGGAATGGAATGGAATGGAATGGAATGGAATGGAATTTAATGCAACGGAATGGAATGGAATGGAATGGAATTCTATGGAATGGAATGGAATGGAATGGAATGGAATGGAATGGAACGGAATGAACCCGAGTAGAACGGAATGGAATGGAATGGAATTGAATGGAATGGAATGGAATGGAATGGAATGGAATGGAATGGAATCGAATGGAATGGAATGGAATGGAATTAAATGGAATGGAATCGAATGGAATGGAATGGAATGGAATGGAATCGAATGGAATCGAATGGAATGGAATGGAATGGAATTAAATGGAATGGAATGGAATGGAATCAACCCGAGTAGATTGGAATGGATTGGAATGGAATGGAATGGAATGGAATGGAATGGAATGGAATTCAATGGAAAACATGAAACGGAATGGAATGGAATGGAATGGAATGGAATGGAATCGAATGGAATCGAATGGAATGGAATGGAATGGAATGGAATGGAATGGAATGGAATGGAATGGAATGGAATGGAATGGAATGGAATCGAATGGAATCGAATGGAATGGAATGGAATGGAATGGAATGGAATGGAATGGAATCGAATGGAATCGAATGGAATGGAATGGAATGGAATGGAATCGAATGGAATGGAATGGAATGCAATGGAATGGAATGGAATGGCATGGAATGGAATGGAATGGAATGCAATGGAATGGAATGGAATGGAATGGAATTCAATGGAATGGAATGGAATGGAATGGAATGGAATGGAATGGAATGGAATGGAATCAACCCGAGTAGAACGGAATGGAATGGAATGGAATGGAATGGAATGGAATTGAATGGAATGGAATGGAATGGAATGGAATGGAATGGAATGGAATGGAATCGAATCGAATGGAATGGAATGGAATGGAATCGAATGGAATCGAATGGAATGGAATGGAATGGAATGGAATGGAAAGGAATGGAATGGAATGGAATGGAATGGAATCAACCCGAGTAGATTGGAATGGATTGGAATGGAATGGAATGGAATGGAATGGAATGGAATTCAATGGAAAAAATGAAATGGAATGGAATGGAATGGAATGGAATGGAATGGAATGGAATGGAATCGAATGGAATGGAATGGAATGGATTCGAATGGAATCGAATGGAATGGAATGGAATGGAATGGAATGGAATGGAATGGAATTTAATGCAATGGAATGGAATGGAATGGAATGGAATTCAATGGAATGGAATGGAATGGAATGGAATGGAATGGAATGGAATGGAATGGAATCAACCCGAGTAGAACGGAATGGAATGGAATGCAATGGAATGGAATGGAATGGAATGGAATGGAATGGAATGGAATGGAATGGAATTCAATGGAATGGAATTCAATGGAATAGAATGGAATGGAATGGAATGGAATGGAATGGAATGGAATGAACCCGAGTAGAACGGAATGGAATGGAATGGAATTGAATGGAATGGAATGGAATGGAATGGAATGGAATGGAATGGAATCGAATGGAATGGAATGGAATGGAATGGAATGGAATGGAATGGAATGGAATCGAATGGAATGGAATGGAATGGAATGGAATCGAATGGAATCGAATGGAATGGAATGGAATAGAATGGAATGGAATGGAATGGAATGGAATCAACCCGAGTAGATTGGAATGGACTGGAATGGAATGGAATGGAATGGAATGGAATGGAATGGAATTCAATGGAAAAAATGAAATGGAATGGAATGGAATGGAATGGAATGGAATTGAATCGAATGGAATGGAATGGAATGGAATGGAATGGAATGGAATGGAATGGAATGGAATCGAATGGAATGGAATGGAATGGAATGGAATCGAATGGAATCGAATGGAATGGAATGGAATGGAATGGAATGGAATGGAATGGAATCAACCCGAGTAGATTGGAATGGATTGGAATGGAATGGAATGGAATGGAATGGAATTCAATGGGAAAAATGAAATGGAATGGAATGGAATGGAATGGAATGGAATCGAATGGAATCGGATGGAATCGAATGGAATGGAGTGGAATAGAATGGAATCAACCCGAATAGAACGGAACGGAACGGAACGGAACGGAACGGAATGGAATGGAATTGAGTGAAATGGAATGGAATCGAATGGAATCGAAAGGAACCGAATGGAATGGAATGGAAGGGAATGGAATGGAATGGAATGGAATGGAATGGAATCAACCCGGGTAGAATGGAATGGAATGGAATGGAATGGAATGGAATGGAATGGAATGGAATCAACCCGAGTAGAATGGAGTGGATTGGAATGGAATGGAATGGAATGAAATGGAATGAAATTCAATGGAATAGAATGAAATGGAATGGAATGGAATTGAATGTAGTGGAATGGAATGGAATGGAATGGAATGGAATGGAATGGAATGGAATGGAATGGAATGGAATGGAATCAACCCGAGTAGAACGGAATGGAATGGAATGGAATGGAATGGAATGGAATGGAATGGAATTCAATGGAATAGAATGGAATGGAATGGAATAGAATGGAATGGATTGGAATGGAAAGGAATGGAATGGAATGGAATGGAATGAATGGAATAGAATGGAATGGAATGGAATCGAATGGAATCGAATGGAATCGAATGGAATGGAACGGAATGGAATGGAATGGAATGGAATCGAATGGAATGGAATGGAATGGAATGGAATGGAATGGAATGGAATGGAATGGAATGGAATGGAATGGAATGGAATGGAATCAACCCGAGTAGAACGGAATGGAATGGAATGGAATGGAATGGAATGGAATGGAATGGAAGGGAATGGAATCAACCCGAGAAGAACGGAATGGAATGGAATGGAATGGAATGGAATGGAATGCAATGGAATTCAATGGAATAGAATGGAATGGAATGGAATGGAATGGAATGAACCCGAGTAGAACGGAATGGAATGGAATGGAATGGAATGGAATTGAATGGAATGGAATGGAATGGAATGGAATGGAATGGAATGCAATGAAATGGAATGGAATGGAATGGAATCGAATGGATTGGACTGGAATGAAATGGAATGGAATGGAATGGAATGGAATCGAATGGAATCGAATGGAATAGAATGGAATGGAATGGAATGGAATGGAATCGAATGGAATGGAATGGAATGGAATGGAATCGAATGGAATCGAATGGAATGGAATGGAATGGAATGGAATGGAATGGAATTTAATGCAACGGAATGGAATGGAATGGAATGGAATTCTATGGAATGGAATGGAATGGAATGGAATGGAATGGAATGGAATGGAATGGAATGGAATGGAACGGAAGGGAATGGAATGGAATGGAATGGAATGGAATGGAATCAACCCGAGTAGAATGGAGTGGATTGGAATGGAATGGAATGGAATGAAATGGAATGAAATTCAATGGAATAGAATGAAATGGAATGGAATGGAATTGAATGTAGTGGAATGGAATGGAATGGAATGGAATGGAATGGAATGGAATGGAATGGAATGGAATGGAATGGAATGGAATGGAATCAACCCGAGTAGAACGGAATGGAATGGAATGGAATGGAATGGAATGGAATGGAATGGAATGGAATTCAATGGAATAGAATGGAATGGAATGGAATAGAATGGAATGGATTGGAATGGAAAGGAATGGAATGGAATGGAATGGAATGAATGGAATGGAATGGAATGGAATGGAATGGAATCGAATGGAATCGAATGGAATCGAATGGAATGGAACGGAATGGAATGGAATGGAATGGAATCGAATGGAATGGAATGGAATGGAATGGAATGGAATGGAATGGAATGGAATGGAATGGAATGGAATGGAATGGAATGGAATCAACCCGAGTAGAACGGAATGGAATGGAATGGAATGGAATGGAATGGAATGGAATGGAAGGGAATGGAATCAACCCGAGAAGAACGGAATGGAATGGAATGGAATGGAATGGAATGGAATGCAATGGAATGGAATGGAATGGAATGGAATTCAATGGAATAGAATGGAATGGAATGGAATGGAATGGAATGAACCCGAGTAGAAAGGAATGGAATGGAATGGAATGGAATGGAATTGAATGGAATGGAATGGAATGGAATGGAATGGAATGGAATGCAATGAAATGGAATGGAATGGAATGGAATCGAATGGATTGGACTGGAATGAAATGGAATGGAATGGAATGGAATGGAATCGAATGGAATCGAATGGAATAGAATGGAATGGAATGGAATGGAATGGAATGGAATCGAATGGAATGGAATGGAATGGAATGGAATCGAATGGAATCGAATGGAATGGAATGGAATGGAATGGAATGGAATGGAATGGAATTTAATGCAACGGAATGGAATGGAATGGAATGGAATTCTATGGAATGGAATGGAATGGAATGGAATGGAATGGAATGGAACGGAATGAACCCGAGTAGAACGGAATGGAATGGAATGGAATTGAATGGAATGGAATGGAATGGAATGGAATGGAATCGAATGGAATGGAATGGAATGGAATTAAATGGAATGGAATCGAATGGAATGGAATGGAATGGAATGGAATCGAATGGAATCGAATGGAATGGAATGGAATGGAATTAAATGGAATGGAATGGAATGGAATCAACCCGAGTAGATTGGAATGGATTGGAATGGAATGGAATGGAATGGAATGGAATGGAATGGAATTCCATGGAAAAAATGAAATGGAATGGAATGGAATGGAATGGAATGGAATGGAATCGAATGGAATCGAATGGAATCGAATGGAATGGAATGGAATGGAATGGAATGGAATGGAATGGAATGGAATGGAATGGAATGGAATGGAATGGAATCGAATGGAATCGAATGGAATGGAATGGAATGGAATGGAATGGAATGGAATGGAATCGAATGGAATCGAATGGAATGGAATGGAATGGAATTAAATGGAATGGAATGGAATGGAATCAACCCTAGTAGAACGGAATGGAATGGAATGGAATGGAATGGAATGGAATTTAATGGAATGGAATTCAATGGAATGGAATTCAATGGAATAGAATGGAATGGAATGGAATGGAATGGAATGAACCCGAGTAGAACGGAATGGAATGGAATGGAATGGAATGGAATGGAATGGAATCGAATGGAATCGAATGGAATCGAATGGAATGGAGTGGAATAGAATGGAATCAACCCGAGTAGAACGGAATGGAATGGAACGGAACGGAACGGAACGGAACGGAACGGAACCGAATGGAATGGAAAGAAGGGAATTAAATGGAGTGGAATGGAATGGAATGGAATGGAATGGAATGGAGTGGAATGGAATGGAATTCAATAGAATAGAATGGAATGGAATGGAATGGAATGGAATGGAATGGAATGGAATGGAATGGAATGGAATCGAATGGAATCGAATGGAATCGAATGGAATGGAGTGGAATAGAATGGAATCAATCTGAATAGAACGGAACGGAACGGAACGGAACGGAACGGAACGGAATGGAATTGAGTGAAAGGGAATGGAATCGAATGGAATCGATAGGAACCGAATGGAATGGAATGGAAGGGAATGGAATGGAATGGAATGGAATGGAATCAACCCGAGTAGAATGGAATGGATTGGAATGGAATGGAATGGAGTGGAATGGAATGGAATGGAGTGGAATGGAATGGAATGGAATGGAATGGAATGGAATGGAATGGAATTGATTCGAATGGAATGGAATGGAATGGAATGGAATGGAATGGAATGGTTTCGAAAGGAATGGAATGGAATGGACTGCAATGGAATGGAATCGAATGGAATGGAATGGAATGGAATGGAATGGAATGGAATGGAATGGAATGGAATGGAATCAACCCGAGTAGAATGGAGTGGATTGGAATGGAATGGATTGGAATGGAATGGACTTCAATGGAATAGAATGGAATGGAATGGAATGGAATTGAATGGAATGGAATGGAATAGAATGGAATCGGATGGAATGGAGTGGAATGGAATGGAATGGAATGGAATGGAATGGAATGGAATTGAATGGAATGGAATGGAATGGAATGGAATGGAATGGAATGGAATGGAATGGAATGGAATCAACCCGAGTAGAACGGAATGGAATGGAATGGAATGGAATGGAATGGAATGGAATGGAATGGAATAGAATGGAATTCAATGGAATAGAATGGAATGGAATGGAATAGAATGGAATGGAATGGAACTGAATCGAATGGAATGGAATGGAATGGAATGGAATGGAATGGAATGGAATGGAATCAACCCGAGTAGAACGGAATGGATTGGAATGGAAAGGAATGGAATGGAATGGAATGGAATGAATGGAATGGAATGGAATGGAATCGAATCGAATGGAATCGAATGGAATCGAATGGAATGGAACGGAATGGAATGGAATGGAATGGAATGGAATGGAATGGAATCAACCCGAGCAGAATGGAGTGGATTGGAATGGAATGGAATGGAATGGAATGGACTTCAATGGAATAGAATGGAATGGAATGGAATTGAATGGAATTGAATGGAATGGAATGGAATGGAATGGAATCGAATGGAATCGAATGGAATGGAATGGAATGGAATGGAATCGAATGGAATGGAACGGAACGGAATGGAATGGAATGGAATGGAATGGAATGGAATGGAATGGAATGGAATGGAATTCAATGGAATAGAATGGAATGGAATGAAATGGAATGGAATCAACCCGAGAAGAATGGAATGGATTGTAATGGAATGGAATGGAATGGAATGGAATGGAATGGAATGCAATCGAATGGAATGGAATTGAATGGAATGGAATGGAATGGAATGGAATGGAATGGAATGGAATGGAATGGAATCAACCCGAGTAGAAAGGAATGGAATGGAATGGAATGGAATGGAAAGGAATGGAATGGAATGGAATGGAATTTAATGGAATGGAATGGAATGGAATGGAAGGGAATGGAATCAACCCGAGTAGAACGGAATGGAATGGAATGGAATGGAATGGAATGGAATGGAATGGAATGGAATGGAATTCAATGGAATAGAATGGAATGGAATGGAATGGAATGGAATGAACCCGAGTAGAACGGAATGGAATGGAATGGAATGGAATGGAATGGAATGGAATGGAACGGAATGGAATGGAATGGAATGGAATCAACCCGAGTAGAATGGAATGGATTGGAATGGAATGGAATGGAATGGAATGGAATTCTATGGAATAGAATGAAATGAAATAGAATGGAATGGAATGGAATGGAATGGAAAGGAATGGAATGGAATGGAATGGAATGGAAAGGAATGGAATGGAATGGAATGGAATGGAATGAACCCGAGTAGAACGGAATGGAAAGGAATGGAATGGAATGGAATGGAATGTAATTCAATAGAATAGAATGGAAGGGAATGGAAAGGAATGGAAAGGAATGGAATGGAATCGAATGGAATCGAATGGAATCGAATGGAATCGAATGGAATGGAGTGGAATAGAATGGAATCAACCCGAATAGAACGGAACGGAACGGAACAGAATGGAACGGAACGGAACGGAATGGAGTGAAATGGAATGGAATGGAATCAACCCGAGCAGAATGGAATGGACTGGAATGGAATGGAATGGAATGGAATGGAATGGAATCGAATGGAATGGAATGTGATGGAATGGAATGGAATCGAATGGAATGGAATGGAATGGAATGGAATCAACCCGATTAGAACGGAATGGAATGGAATGGAATGGAATGGAATGGAATGGAATGGAATGGAATGGAATGGAATGGAATCAACCCGAATAGAACGGAATGGAATGGAATGGAATGGAATGGAATGGAATGGAATGGAATGGAATGGAATGGAATTCAATGGAATAGAATGGAATGGAATGGAATGGAATGGAATGGAATGGAATGAACCCGAGTAGAACGGAATGGAATGGAATGGAATTGAATGGAATGGAATGGAATGGAATGGAATCGAATGGAATCGAATGGAATGGAATGGAATGGAATGGAATGGAATGGAATGGAATCGAATGGAATGGAATGGAATGGAATAGAATCGAATGGAATGGAATGGAATGGAATGGAATCGAATGGAATGGAATGGAATGGAATCAACCCGAGTAGATTGGAATGGATTGGAATGGAATGAAATGGAATGGAATGGAATTCAATGGAAAAAATGAAATGGAATGGAATGGAATGGAATGGAATGGAATGGAATAGAATCGAATGGAATCGAATGGAATCGAATGGAATGGAGTGGAATAGAATGGAATCAACCCGAGTAGAATGGAATGGAATGGAACGGAACGGAACGGAACGGAACGGAACGGAATGGAATGGAGTGAAATGGAATGGAATCGAATGGAATCGAACGGAACCGAATGGAATGGAAAGAAGGGAACGGAATGGAATGGAATGGAATGGAATCAACCCGAGTAGAATGGAATGGATTGGAATGGAATGGAATGGAATGGAAAGGAATTCAATGGAATAGAATGAAATGGAATGGAATGGAATGGAATGGAATGGAATCGAATGGAATCGAATGGAATCGAATGGAATGGAGTGGAAGAGAATGGAATCAACTCGAGTAGAACGGAATGGAAAGGAACGGAATGGAATGGAATGGAACGGAATGAAACGGAACGGAATGGAATGGAGTGAAATGGAATGGAATCGAATGGAATCGAATGGAACCGAATGGAATGGAATGGAACGGAATGGAATGGAATGGACTGGAATGGAATGGAATCAACCCTAGTAGAATGTAATCGATTGGAATGGAATGGAATGGAATGGAATGGAATGGAATGGAATGGAATGGAATCGAATGGAATTGAATGGAATCAAATGGAATGGAATGGAATCGAATGGAATCGAATGGAATCGAATGGAATGGAATGGAATGGAATGGAATCAACCCGAGTAGAACGGAACGGAATGGAATGGAATGGAATGGAATGGAATGGAATGGAATGGAATGGAAAGGAATTCAATGGAATAGAATGGAATGGAAAGGAATGGAATGGAATGGAATGGAATGGAATGGAATCGAATGGAATCGAATGGAATCGAATGGAATTGAATGGAGTAGAATGGAGTCAACCAGAGTAGAAAGGAATGGAATGGAATGGAATGGAATGGAATGGAATGGAATGGAATGGAATGCAATGAAATGGAAAGGAATGGAATGGATTCGAATGGAATGGACTGGAATGAAATTTAAAGGAATGGAATGGACTGGAATGGAATGGAATGGAATCAACCCGAGTAGAATGGAATGGATTGGAATGGAATGGAATGGAATCGAATGGAATCAAATGGAATCGAATGGAATGGAATGGAATGGAATGGAATGGAATGGAATGGAATGGAATGGAATGGAATGGAATGGAATGGAATCAACCCGAGTAGAAAGGAATGGAATGGAATGGAATGGAATGGAATTGAATGGAATGGAATGAAATGGAATGGAATGGAATGGAATGCAATGAAATGGAATGGAATGGAATTGAATCGAATGGATTGGACTGGAATGAAATGGAATGGAATGGAATGGAATGGAATCGAATGGAATCGAATGGAATAGAATGGAAGGGAATGGAATGGAATGGAATCGAATGGAATGGAATGGAATGGAATGGAATCAAATGGAATCGAATGGAATGGAATGGAATGGAATGGAATGGAATGGAATGGAATGGAATTTAATGCAATGGAATGGAATGGAATGGAATGGAATTCAATGGAATGGAATGCAATGGAATCGAATGGAATGGAATGGAATGGAATGGACGCGAGTAGAACGGAATGGAATGGAATGGAATGGAATGGAATGGAATGGAATGGAATGGAATGGAATGGAATGGAATGGATAGGAATGAACCCGAGTAGAACGCAATGGAATGGAATGGAATGCAATGGAATAGAATGGAATGGAATGGAATGGAATGGAATCAACCCGAGTAGAATGGAATGGATAGGAATGGAATGGAATGGAATGGAATGTAATGCAATAGAATGGAATGGAAGGGAATGGAAAGGAATGGAATGGAATGGAAAGGAATGGAATGGAATGGAATGGAATGGAATCGAATGGAATTGAATGGAATGGAGTGGAATAGAGTGGAATCAACCCGAATAGAACGGAACAGAACGAAACGGAACGGAACGGAACGGAATGGAATGGTGTGAAATGGAATGGAATCAAATGGAGTCGAATGGAACCGAATGGAATGGAATGGAAGGGAATGGAATGGAATGGAATGGAATGGAATGGAATGGAATGGAATCAACCCGAGTAGAACGGAATGGAATGGAATGGAATGGAATGGAATGGAATGGAATGGAATGGAATGGAATGGAATGGAATGGAATGGAATGGAATGCAATGGAATGGAATGGAATGGAATGGAATTCAATGGAATGGAATGTAATGGAATGGAATGGAATGGAATGGAATGGAATGGAATGGAATGGAATCAACCCGAGTAGAACGGAATGGAATGGAATGGAATGGAATGGAATGGAATGGAATGGAATGGAATGGAATTGAATGGAATTCAATGGAATGGAATGGAATGGAATGGAATGGATTGGAATGGAATGGAATGGAATGGAATGGAATGGAATGGAATGGAATGGAATGGAATGGAATGGAATGGAATGGAATGGAATCAACCCGAGTAGAACGGAATGGAATGGCATGGAATGGAATGGAATGGAATGAAATGGAATGGAATGGAATGGAATGGAATGGAATGGAATGGAATGGAATGGAATGGAATCGAATGGAATCGAATGGAATGGAGTGGAATTGAATGGAATCAACCAGAGTAGAACGGAATGGAATGGAACGGAACGGAATGGAACGGAACGGAAAGGAATGGAATGGAGTGAAATGGAATGGAATCGAATGGAATCGAATGGAACCGAATGGAATGGAATGGAATGGAATGGAATGGAATGGAATGGAATCAACCCGAGTAGAACGGAACGGAATGGAATGGAATGGAATGGAATGGAATGGAATGGAATGGAATTCAATGGAATAGAATGGAATGGAAAGGAATGGAATGGAATGGAATGGAATGGAATGGAATCGAATGGAATCGAATGGAATCGAATGGAATGGAATGGAATGGAATGGAATCAACCCGAGTAGAACGGAACGGAATGGAATGGAATGGAATGGAATGGAATGGAATGGAATGGAATGGAATTCAATGGAATAGAATGGAATGGAAAGGAATGGAATGGAATGGAATGGAATGGAATCGAATGGAATCGAATGGAATCGAATGGAATTGAATGGAGTAGAATGGAGTCAACCAGAGTAGAAAGGAATGGAATGGAATGGAATGGAATGGAATGGAATGGAATGGAATGGAATGGAATGGAATCAACCCGAGTAGAAAGGAATGGATTGGAATGGAATGGAATATAATGTAATGGAATGGAATGGAATCGAATGGAATCGAATGGAATCGAATGGAATGGAATGGAATGGAATGGTATGGAATTCAATGGAATAGAATGGAATGGAATGGAATGGAATGGAATCGAATGGATTGGACTGGAATGAAATGGAATGGAATGGAATGGAATGGAATCGAATGGAATCGAATGGAATAGAATGGAAGGGAATGGAATGGAATGGAATCGAATGGAATGGAATGGAATGGAATGGAATCAAATGGAATCGAATGGAATGGAATGGAATGGAATGGAATGGAATGGAATTTAATGCAATGGAATGGAATGGAATGGAATGGAATTCAATGGAATGGAATGCAATGGAATCGAATGGAATGGAATGGAATGGAATGGACGCGAGTAGAACGGAATGGAATGGAATGCAATGGAATGGAATGGAATGGAATGGAATGGAATGGAATGGATAAGAATGAACCCGAGTAGAACGCAATGGAATGGAATGGAATGCAATGGAATAGAATGGAATGGAATGGAATGGAATGGAATCAACCCGAGTAGAATGGAATGGATAGGAATGGAATGGAATGGAATGGAATGGAATGCAATAGAATGGAATCGAAGGGAATGGAAAGGAATGGAATGGAATGGAAAGGAATGGAATGGAATGGAATCGAATGGAATCGAATGGAATCGAATGGAATGGAGTGGAATAGAGTGGAATCAACCCGAATAGAACGGAACAGAAAGAAACGGAACGGAACGGAACGGAATGGAATGGTGTGAAATGGAATGGAATCAAATGGAGTCGAATGGAACCGAATGGAATGGAATGGAAGGGAATGGAATGGAATGGAATGGAATGGAATGGAATGGAATCAACCCGAGTAGAATGGAATGGAATGGAATGGAATGGAATGGAATGGAATGGAATGGAATGGAATGGAATGGAATGCAATGGAATGGAATGGAATGGAATGGAATGGAATGGAATGGAATGGAATGGAATGCAATGGAATGGAATGGAATGGAATGGAATTCAATGGAATGGAATGGAATGGAATGGAATGGAATGGAATGGAATGGAATGGAATGGAATGGAATCAACCCGAGTAGAACGGAATGGAATGGAATGGAATGGAATGGAATGGAATGGAATGGAATGGAATGGAATGGAATGGAATGGAATTCAATGGAATGGAATGGAATGGAATGGAATGGAATGGAATGGAATCGAAAGGAATGGAATGGAATGGAATGGAATCGAATGCAATCGAATGGAATGGAATGGAATGGAATGGAATGGAATGGAATGGAATGGAATCAACCCGAGTAGATTGGAATGGATTGGAATGGAATGGAATGGAATGGAATGGAATGGAATGGAATTCAATGGAAAAAAAGAAATGGAATGGAATGGAATGGAATGGAATGGAATGGAATCGAATGGAATGGAATGGAATGGAATGGAATGGAATGGAATGGAATTCAATGGAAAAAATGAAATGGAATGGAATGGAATGGAATGGAATGGAATGGAATCGAATTTAATCGAATGGAATGGAATGGAATGGAATGGAATGGAATGGAATCGAATGGAATGGAATGGAATGGAATGGATTCGAATGGAATCGAATGGAATGGAATGGAATGGAATGGAATGGAATGGAATGGAATTTAATGCAATGGAATGGAATGGAATGGAATGGAATTCAATGGAATGGAATGGAATGGAATGGAATGGAATGGAATCAACCTGAGTAGAACGGAATGGAATGGAATGCAATGGAATGGAATGGAATGGAATGGAATCGAATGGAATGGAATGGAATGGAATGGAATGGAATGGAATGGAATGGAATCGAATGGAATGGAATGGAATGGAATGGAATCGAATGGAATCGAATGGAATGGAATGGAATGGAATGGAATGGAATGGAATTTAATGCAATGGAATGGAATGGAATGGAATGGAATTCAATGGAATGGAATGGAATGGAATGGAATGGAATGGAATGGAATGGAATGGAATCAACCCGAGTAGAACGGAATGGAATGGAATGGAATGGAATGGAATGGAATGGAATGGAATTCAATGGAAAAAATGAAATGGAGTGGAATGGAATGGAATGGAATGGAATGGAATCGAATGGAATCGAATGGAATGGAATGGAATGGAATGGAATGGAAAGGAATGGAATGGAATGGAATGGAATGGAATCAACCCGAGTAGATTGGAATGGATTGGAATGGAATGGAATGGAATGGAATGGAATGGAATTCAATGGAAAAAATGAAATGGAATGGAATGAAATGGAATGGAATGGAATGGAATCGAATTTAATCGAATGGAATGGAATGGAATGGAATGGAATGGAATCGAATGGAATGGAATGGAATGGAATGGATTCGAATGGAATCGAATGGAATGGAATGGAATGGAATGGAATGGAATGGAATGGAATTTAATGCAATGGAATGGAATGGAATGGAATGGAATTCAATGGAATGGAATGGAATGGAATGGAATGGAATGGAATGGAATCAACCCGAGTAGAACGGAATGGAATGGAATGCAATGGAATGGAATGGAATGGAATGGAATGGAATGGAATGGAATGGAATGGAATGGAATTCAATGGAATGGAATTCAATGGAATAGAATGGAATGGAATGGAATGGAATGGAATGGAATGAACCCGAGTAGAACGGAATGGAATGGAATGGAATTGAATGGAATGGAATGGAATGGAATGGAATGGAATGGAATGGAATCGAATGGAATGGAATGGAATGGAATGGAATGGAATGGAATGGAATGGAATGGAATGGAATGGAATCGAATGGAATGGAATGGAATGGAATCGAATGGAATCGAATGGAATGGAATGGAATAGAATGGAATGGAATGGAATGGAATGGAATCAACCCGAGTAGATTGGAATGGACTGGAATGGAATGGAATGGAATGGAATGGAATGGAATGGAATTCAATGGAAAAAATGAAATGGAATGGAATGGAATGGAATGGAATGGAATGGAATCGAATGGAATGGAATGGAATGGAATGGAATGGAATGGAATGGAATGGAATGGAATGGAATGGAATCGAATGGAATGGAATGGAATGGAATGGAATGGAATGGAATGGAATGGAATGGAATCGAATGGAATGGAATGGAATGGAATGGAATCGAATGGAATCGAATGGAATGGAATGGAATGGAATGGAATGGAATGGAATGGAATGGAATCAACCCGAGTAGATTGGAATGGATTGGAATGGAATGGAATGGAATGGAATGGAATTCAATGGAAAAAATGAAATGGAATGGAATGGAATGGAATCGAATGGAATCGAATGGAATCGGATGGAATCGAATGGAATGGAGTGGAATAGAATGGAATCAACCCGAATAGAACGGAACGGAACGGAACGGAACGGAATGGAATGGAATTGAGTGAAATGGAATGGAATCGAAAGGAATCGAAAGGAACCGAATGGAATGGAACGGAAGGGAATGGAATGGAATGGAATGGAATGGAATGGAATGGAATCAACCCGAGTAGAATGGAATGGAATGGAATGGAATGGAAAGGAATGGAATGGAATGGAATGGAATGGAATGGAATCAACCCGAGTAGAATGGAGTGGATTGGAATGGAATGGAATGGAATGGAATGGAATGAAATTCAATGGAATAGAATGAAATGGAATGGAATGGAATTGAATGTAGTGGAATGGAATGGAATGGAATGGAATGGAATGGAATGGAATGGAATGGAATGGAATGGAATGGAATGGAATCAACCCGAGTAGAACGGAATGGAATGGAATGGAATGGAATGGAATGGAATGGAATGGAATTCAATGGAATAGAATGGAATTGAATGGAATAGAATGGAATGGAATGGAATGGAATGGAATGGAATGGAATGGAATGGAATGGAATGGAATCAACCCGAGTAGAACGGAATGGATTGGAATGGAAAGGAATGGAATGGAATGGAATGGAATGAATGGAATGGAATGGAATGGAATGGAATCGAATGGAATCGAATGGAATCGAATGGAATGGAACGGAATGGAATGGAATGGAATGGAATCGAATGGAATGGAATGGAATGGAATGGAATGGAATGGAATGGAATGGAATGGAATGGAATGGAATGGAATGGAATCAACCCGAGTAGAACGGAATGGAATGGAATGGAATGGAATGGAATGGAATGGAATGGAAGGGAATGGAATCAACCCGAGAAGAACGGAATGGAATGGAATGGAATGGAATGGAATGGAGTGCAATGGAATGGAATGGAATGGAATGGAATTCAATGGAATAGAATGGAATGGAATGGAATGGAATGGAATGAACCCGAGTAGAACGGAATGGAATGGAATGGAATGGAATTGAATGGAATGGAATGGAATGGAATGGAATGGAATGGAATGGAATCAACCCGAGTAGAATGGAATGGATTGGAATGGATTGGAATGGAATGGAATGGAATTCAATGGAATAGAATGAAATGGAATGGAATGGAATGGAATGGAATGGAATGGAATGGAATGGAATGGAATGGAATGGAATCAACCCGAGTAGAATGGAATGGATTGGAATGGAATGGAATGGAATGGAATGGAATGGAATTCAATGGAATAGAATGGAATTGAATGGAATAGAATGGAATGGAATGGAATGGAATGGAATGGAATGGAATGGAATGGAATGGAATGGAATCAACCCGAGTAGAACGGAATGGATTGGAATGGAAAGGAATGGAATGGAATGGAATGGAATGAATGGAATGGAATGGAATGGAATGGAATCGAATGGAATCGAATGGAATCGAATGGAATGGAACGGAATGGAATGGAATGGAATGGAATCGAATGGAATGGAATGGAATGGAATGGAATGGAATGGAATGGAATGGAATGGAATGGAATGGAATGGAATGGAATCAACCCGAGTAGAACGGAATGGAATGGAATGGAATGGAATGGAATGGAATGGAATGGAATGGAATGGAAGGGAATGGAATCAACCCGAGAAGAACGGAATGGAATGGAATGGAATGGAATGGAATGGAGTGCAATGGAATGGAATGGAATGGAATGGAATTCAATGGAATAGAATGGAATGGAATGGAATGGAATGGAATGAACCCGAGTAGAACGGAATGGAATGGAATGGAATTGAATGGAATGGAATGGAATGGAATGGAATGGAATGGAATGGAATGGAATGGAATGGAATGGAATGGAATCAACCCGAGTAGAATGGAATGGATTGGAATGGATTGGAATGGAATGGAATGGAATTCAATGGAATAGAATGAAATGGAATGGAATGGAATGGAATGGAATGGAATGGAATGGAATGGAATGGAATGGAATGGAATGGAATCAACCCGAGTAGAATGGAATGGATTGGAATGGAATGGAATGGAATGGAATGGAATGGAATGGAATGGAATCAACCCGAGTAGAACGGAATGGAATGGAATGGAATGCAATGGAATTCAAAGAAATGGAATGGAATGGAATGGAATGGAATGGAATGGAATGGAATCAACCCGAGTAGAACGGAATGGAATGGAATGGAATGGAATGGAATGGCATGGAATGGAACGGAATGGAATGGAATCAACCCGAGTAGAACGGAATGGAATGGAATGGAATGGAATGGAATTCAAAGAAATGGAATGGAATGGAATGGAATGGAATGGAATCAACCCGAGTAGAACGGAATGGAATGGAATCTAATGGAATGGAATGGAATGGCATGGAATGGAATGGAATGGAATGAAATGGAATGGAATGGAATGGAATGGAATGGAATCGAATGGAATCGAATGGAATCGAATGGAATGGAGTGGAATTGAATGGAATCAACCAGAGTAGAACGGAATGGAATGGAACGGAACGGAATGGAACGGAACGGAAAGGAATGGAATGGAGTGAAATGGAATGGAATCGAATGGAATCGAATGGAACCGAATGGAATGGAATGGAAGGGAATGGAATGGAATGGAATGGAATGGAATGGAATGGAATGGAATCAGCCCGAGTAGAACGGAACGGAATGGAATGGAATGGAATGGAATGGAATGGAATGGAATGGAATTCAATGGAATAGAATGGAATGGAATGGAATGGAATGGAATGGAATGGAATGGAATGGAATCGAATGGAATCGAATGGAATCGAATGGAATGGAATGGAATGGAATGGAATGGAATCAACCCGAGTAGAACGGAACGGAATGGAATGGAATGGAATGGAATGGAATGGAATGGAATGGAATTCAATGGAATAGAATGGAATGGAAAGGAAAGGAATGGAATGGAATGGAATGGAATGGAATCGAATGGAATCGAATGGAATCGAATGGAATGGAATGGAGTAGAATGGAGTCAACCAGAGTAGAAAGGAATGGAATGGAATGGAATGGAATGGAATGGAATGGAATGGAATGGAATGGAATGGAATGGAATTTAATGCAATGGAATGGAATGGAATGGAATGGAATTCAATGGAATGGAATGGAATGGAATGGAATGGAATGGAATGGAATGGAATGGAATCAACCCGAGTAGAACGGAATGGAATGGAATGGAATGGAATGGAATGGAATGGAATGGAATTCAATGGAAAAAATGAAATTGAGTGGAATGGAATGGAATGGAATGGAATGGAATCAAATGGAATCGAATGGAATGGAATGGAATGGAATGGAATGGAATGGAATCGAATGGAATGGAATGGAATGGAATGGAATTGAATGGAATGGAATGGAATGGAATGGAATGGAATGGAATGGAATGGAATCAACCCGAGTAGATTGGAATGGATTGGAATGGAATGGAATGGAATGGAATGGAATGGAATTCAATGGAAAAAATGAAATGGAGTGGAATGGAATGGAATGGAATGGAATGGAATGGAATCGAATGGAATGGAATGGAATGCAATGGAATGGAATGGAATGGCATGGAATGGAATGGAATGGAATGCAATGGAATGGAATGGAATGGAATGGAATTCAATGGAATGGAATGGAATGGAATGGAATGGAATGGAATGGAATGGAATGGAATCAACCCGAGTAGAACGGAATGGAATGGAATGGAATGGAATGGAAAGGAATGGAATGGAATGGAATGGAATTTAATGGAATGGAATGGAACGGAATGGAATGGAATGGAATGGAATGGAATGGAATCGAATGGAATGGAAGGGAATGGAATGGAATCGAATGGAATCGAATTGAATGGAATGGAATGGAATGGAATGGAATGGAATGGAAAGGAATGGAATGGAATGGAATGGAATGGAATCAACCCGAGTAGATTGGAATGGATTGGAATGGAATGGAATGGAATGGAATGGAATGGAATTCAATGGAAAAAATGAAATGGAATGGAATGGAATGGAATGGAATGGAATCGAATTTAATCGAATGGAATGGAATGGAATGGAATGGAATGGAATGGAATCGAATGGAATGGAATGGAATGGAATGGATTCGAATGGAATGGAATGGAATGGAATGGAATGGAATGGAATGGAATGGAATGGAATTTAATGCAATGGAATGGAATGGAATGGAATGGAATTCAATGGAATGGAATGGAATGGAATGGAATGGAATGGAATGGAATGGAATCAACCCGAGTAGAACGGAATGGAATGGAATGCAATGGAATGGAATGGAATGGAATGGAATGGAATGGAATGGAATGGAATTCAATGGAATGGAATTCAATGGAATAGAATGGAATGGAATGGAATGGAATGGAATGGAATGAACCCGAGTAGAACGGAATGGAATGGAATGGAATTGAATGGAATGGAATGGAATGGAATGGAATGGAATGGAATGGAATCGAATGGAATGGAATGGAATGGAATGGAATGGAATGGAATGGAATGGAATCAACCCGAGTAGAACGGAATGGAATGGAATGGAATGGAATGGAATGGAATGGAATGGAATTCAATGGAATAGAATGGAATTGAATGGAATAGAATGGAATGGAATGGAATGGAATGGAATGGAATGGAATGGAATGGAATGGAATGGAATCAACCCGAGTAGAACGGAATGGATTGGAATGGAAAGGAATGGAATGGAATGGAATGGAATGAATGGAATGGAATGGAATGGAATGGAATCGAATGGAATCGAATGGAATCGAATGGAATGGAACGGAATGGAATGGAATGGAATGGAATCGAATGGAATGGAATGGAATGGAATGGAATGGAATGGAATGGAATGGAATGGAATGGAATGGAATCAACCCGAGTAGAACGGAATGGAATGGAATGGAATGGAATGGAATGGAATGGAATGGAATGGAATGGAAGGGAATGGAATCAACCCGAGAAGAACGGAATGGAATGGAATGGAATGGAATGGAATGGAATGCAATGGAATGGAATGGAATGGAATGGAATTCAATGGAATAGAATGGAATGGAATGGAATGGAATGGAATGAACCCGAGTAGAACGGAATGGAATGGAATGGAATTGAATGGAATGGAATGGAATGGAATGGAATGGAATGGAATGGAATGGAATGGAATGGAATCAACCCGAGTAGAATGGAATGGATTGGAATGGAATGGAATGGAATGGAATGGAATTCAATGGAATAGAATGAAATGGAATGGAATGGAATGGAATGGAATGGAATGGAATGGAATGGAATGGAATGGAATCAACCCGAGTAGAATGGAATGGATTGGAATGGAATGGAATGGAATGGAATGGAATGGAATGGAATCAACCCGAGTAGAACGGAATGGAATGGAATGGAATGCAATGGAATTCAAAGAAATGGAATGGAATGGAATGGAATGGAATGGAATGGAATGGAATCAACCCGAGTAGAACGGAATGGAATGGAATGGAATGGAATGGAATGGCATGGAATGGAACGGAATGGAATGGAATCAACCCGAGTAGAACGGAATGGAATGGAATGGAATGGAATGGAATTCAAAGAAATGGAATGGAATGGAATGGAATGGAATGGAATCAACCCGAGTAGAACGGAATGGAATGGAATCTAATGGAATGGAATGGAATGGCATGGAATGGAATGGAATGGAATGAAATGGAATGGAATGGAATGGAATGGAATGGAATGGAATGGAATCGAATGGAATCGAATGGAATCGAATGGAATGGAGTGGAATTGAATGGAATCAACCAGAGTAGAACGGAATGGAATGGAACGGAACGGAATGGAACGGAACGGAAAGGAAAGGAATGGAGTGAAATGGAATGGAATCGAATGGAATCGAATGGAACCGAATGGAATGGAATGGAAGGGAATGGAATGGAATGGAATGGAATGGAATGGAATGGAATCAACCCGAGTAGAACGGAACGGAATGGAATGGAATGGAATGGAATGGAATGGAATGGAATGGAATGGAATTCAATGGAATAGAATGGAATGGAAAGGAATGGAATGGAATGGAATGGAATGGAATGGAATCGAATGGAATCGAATGGAATCGAATGGAATGGAATGGAATGGAATGGAATCAACCCGAGTTGAACGGAACGGAATGGAATGGAATGGAATGGAATGGAATGGAATGGAATGGAATGGAATTCAATGGAATAGAATGGAATGGAAAGGAAAGGAATGGAATGGAATGGAATGGAATCGAATCGAATGGAATCGAATGGAATCGAATGGAATGGAATGGAGTAGAATGGAGTCAACCAGAGTAGAAAGGAATGGAACGGAATGGAATGGAATGGAATGGAATGGAATGGAATGGAATTTAATGCAATGGAATGGAATGGAATGGAATGGAATTCAATGGAATGGAATGGAATGGAATGGAATGGAATGGAATGGAATGGAATGGAATCAACCCGAGTAGAACGGAATGGAATGGAATGGAATGGAATGGAATGGAATGGAATGGAATGGAATTCAATGGAAAAAATGAAATGGAGTGGAATGGAATGGAATGGAATGGAATGGAATCGAATGGAATCGAATGGAATGGAATGGAATGGAATGGAATGGAATGGAATGGAATCGAATGGAATGGAATGGAATGGAATGGAATTGAATGGAATCGAATGGAATGGAATGGAATGGAATGGAATGGAATGGAATGGAATGGAATCAACCCGAGTAGATTGGAATGGATTGGAATGGAATGGAATGGAATGGAATGGAATGGAATTCAATGGAAAAAATGAAATGGAGTGGAATGGAATGGAATGGAATGGAATGGAATCGAATGGAATGGAATGGAATGCAATGGAATGGAATGGAATGGCATGGAATGGAATGGAATGGAATGCAATGGAATGGAATGGAATGGAATGGAATTCAATGGAATGGAATGGAATGGAATGGAATGGAATGGAATGGAATGGAATGGAATCAACCCGAGTAGAACGGAATGGAATGGAATGGAATGGAATGGAATGGAATGGAATGGAATTGAATGGAATGGAATGGAATGGAATGGAATGGAATGGAATGGAATGGAATGGAATGGAATCGAATGGAATGGAATGGAATGGAATGGAATCGAATGGAATCGAATGCAATGGAATGGAATGGAATGGAATGGAAAGGAATGGAATGGAATGGAATGGAATGGAATCAACCAGAGTAGATTGGAATGGATTGGAATGGAATGGAATGGAATGGAATGGAATGGAATGGAATTCAATGGAAAAAATGAAATGGAATGGAATGGAATGGAATGGAATGGAATCGAATTTAATCGAATGGAATGGAATGGAATGGAATGGAATGGAATGGAATGGAATCGAATGGAATGGAATGGAATGGAATGGATTCGAATGGAATCGAATGGAATGGAATGGAATGGAATGGAATGGAATGGAATGGAATTTAATGCAATGGAATGGAATGGAATGGAATGGAATTCTATGGAATGGAATGGAATGGAATGGAATGGAATGGAATGGAATGGAATCAACCCGAGTAGAACGGAATGGAATGGAATGCAATGGAATGGAATGGAATGGAATGGAATGGAATGGAATGGAATGGAATTCAATGGAATGGAATTCAATGGAATAGAATGAAATGGAATGGAATGGAATGGAATGGAATGGAATGAACCCGAGTAGAACGGAATGGAATGGAATGGAATTGAATGGAATGGAATGGAATGGAATGGAATGGAATGGAATGGAATGGAATGGAATGGAATGGAATGGAATGGAATGGAATGGAATCAACCCGAGTAGATTGGAATGGATTGGAATGGAATGGAATGGAATGGAATGGAATGGAATTCAATGGAAAAAATGAAATGGAGTGGAATGGAATGGAATGGAATGGAATGGAATCGAATGGAATGGAATGGAATGCAATGGAATGGAATGGAATGGCATGGAATGGAATGGAATGGAATGCAATGGAATGGAATGGAATGGAATGGAATTCAATGGAATGGAATGGAATGGAATGGAATGGAATGGAATGGAATGGAATGGAATCAACCCGAGTAGAACGGAATGGAATGGAATGGAATGGAATGGAATGGAATGGAATGGAATTGAATGGAATGGAATGGAATGGAATGGAATGGAATGGAATGGAATGGAATGGAATGGAATCGAATGGAATGGAATGGAATGGAATGGAATCGAATGGAATCGAATGCAATGGAATGGAATGGAATGGAATGGAAAGGAATGGAATGGAATGGAATGGAATGGAATCAACCAGAGTAGATTGGAATGGATTGGAATGGAATGGAATGGAATGGAATGGAATGGAATGGAATGGAATTCAATGGAAAAAATGAAATGGAATGGAATGGAATGGAATGGAATGGAATCGAATTTAATCGAATGGAATGGAATGGAATGGAATGGAATGGAATGGAATGGAATCGAATGGAATGGAATGGAATGGAATGGATTCGAATGGAATCGAATGGAATGGAATGGAATGGAATGGAATGGAATGGAATGGAATTTAATGCAATGGAATGGAATGGAATGGAATGGAATTCAATGGAATGGAATGGAATGGAATGGAATGGAATGGAATGGAATGGAATCAACCCGAGTAGAACGGAATGGAATGGAATGCAATGGAATGGAATGGAATGGAATGGAATGGAATGGAATGGAATGGAATTCAATGGAATGGAATTCAATGGAATAGAATGAAATGGAATGGAATGGAATGGAATGGAATGGAATGAACCCGAGTAGAACGGAATGGAATGGAATGGAATTGAATGGAATGGAATGGAATGGAATGGAATGGAATGGAATGGAATCGAATGGAATGGAATGGAATGGAATGGAATGGAATGGAATGGAATGGAATGGAATGGAATCGAATGGAATGGAATGGAATGGAATGGAATCGAATGGAATGGAATGGAATAGAATGGAATGGAATGGAATGGAATGGAATCAACCCGAGTAGATTGGAATGGACTGGAATGGAATGGAATGGAATGGATTGGAATGGAATGGAATTCAATGGAAAAAATGAAATGGAATGGAATGGAATGGAATGGAATGGAATGGAATCGAATGGAATGGAATGGAATGGAATGGAATGGAATGGAATGGAATCGAATGGAATGGAATGGAATGGAATGGAATCGAATGGAATCGAATGGAATGGAATGGAATGGAATGGAATGGAATCAACCCGAGTAGATTGGAATGGATTGGAATGGAATGGAATGGAATGGAATGGAATTCAATGGAAAAAATGAAATGGAATGGAATGGAATGGAATGGAATGGAATCGAATGGAATCGGATGGAATCGAATGGAATGGAGTGGAATAGAATGGAATCAACCCGAATAGAACGGAACGGAACGGAACGGAACGGAACGGAATGGAATGGAATTGAGTGAAATGGAATGGAATCGAATGGAATCGAAAGGAACCGAATGGAATGGAATGGAAGGGAATGGAATGGAATGGAATGGAATGGAATGGAATCAACCCGGGTAGAATGGAATGGAATGGAATGGAATGGAATGGAATGGAATGGAATGGAATGGAATGGAATGGAATCAACCCGAGTAGAATGGAGTGGATTGGAATGGAATGGAATGGAATGAAATGGAATGAAATTCAATGGAATAGAATGAAATGGAATGGAATGGAATTGAATGTAGTGGAATGGAATGGAATGGAATGGAATGGAATGGAATGGAATGGAATGGAATGGAATGGAATGGAATCAACCCGAGTAGAACGGAATGGAATGGAATGGAATGGAATGGAATGGAATGGAATGGAATTCAATGGAATAGAATGGAATGGAATGGAATAGAATGGAATGGATTGGAATGGAAAGGAATGGAATGGAATGGAATGGAATGAATGGAATGGAATGGAATGGAATGGAATCGAATGGAATCGAATGGAATCGAATGGAATGGAACGGAATGGAATGGAATGGAATGGAATCGAATGGAATGGAATGGAATGGAATGGAATGGAATGGAATGGAATGGAATGGAATGGAATGGAATCAACCCGAGTAGAACGGAATGGAATGGAATGGAATGGAATGGAATGGAATGGAATGGAAGGGAATGGAATCAACCCGAGAAGAACGGAATGGAATGGAATGGAATGGAATGGAATGGAATGCAATGGAATGGAATGGAATGGAATGGAATTCAATGGAATAGAATGGAATGGAATGGAATGGAATGGAATGAACCCGAGTAGAACGGAATGGAATGGAATGGAATTGAATGGAATGGAATGGAATGGAATGGAATGGAATGGAATGGAATGGAATGGAATCAACCCGAGTAGAATGGAATGGATTGGAATGGAATGGAATGGAATGGAATGGAATGGAATGGAATCAACCCGAGTAGAACGGAATGGAATGGAATGGAATGCAATGGAATTCAAAGAAATGGAATGGAATGGAATGGAATGGAATCAACCCGAGTAGAACAGAATGGAATGGAATGGAAAGAATGGAATGGCATGGAATGGAACGGAATGGAATGGAATCAACCCGAGTAGAACGGAATGGAATGAAATGGAATGGAATGGAATTCAAAGAAATGGAATGGAATGGAATGGAATGGAATGGAATCAACCCGAGTAGAACGGAATGGAATGGAATCTAATGGAATGGAATGGAATGGCATGGAATGGAACGGAATGGAATGAAATGGAATGGAATGGAATGGAATGGAATGGAATGGAATGGAATGGAATCGAATCGAATGGAATCGAATGGAATCGAATGGAATGGAGTGGAATTGAATGGAATCAACCAGAGTAGAACGGAATGGAATGGAACGGAACGGAATGGAACGGAACGGAAAGGAATGGAATGGAGTGAAATGGAATGGAATCGAATGGAATCGAATGGAACCGAATGGAATGGAATGGAAGGGAATGGAATGGAATGGAATGGAATGGAATGGAATGGAATGGAATGGAATGGAATGGAATCAACCCGAGTAGAACGGAACGGAATGGAATGGAATGGAATGGAATGGAATGGAATGGAATGGAATGGAATGGAATTCAATGGAATAGAATGGAATGGAAAGGAATGGAATGGAATGGAATGGAATGGAATGGAATCGAATGGAATCGAATGGAATCGAATGGAATGGAATGGAATGGAATGGAATCAACCCGAGTAGAACGGAACGGAATGGAATGGAATGGAATGGAATGGAATGGAATGGAATGGAATGGAATTCAATGGAATAGAATGGAATGGAAAGGAAAGGAATGGAATGGAATGGAATGGAATGGAATCGAATGGAATCGAATGGAATCGAATGGAATCGAATGGAGTAGAATGGAGTCAACCAGAGTAGAAAGGAATGGAATGGAATGGAATGGAATGGAATGGAATGGAATGGAATGGAATGGAATGGAATGGAATGGAATGCAATGAAATGGAAAGGAATGGAATGGAATCGAATGGAATGGACTGGAATGAAATTTAAAGGAATGGAATGGACTGGAATGGAATGGAATGGAATCAACCCGAGTAGAATGGAATGGATTGGAATGGAATGGAATGGAATCAAATGGAATCAAATGGAACCGAATGGAATGGATTGGAATGGAATGGAATGGAATGGAATGGAATGGAATGGAATGGAATGGAGTGGAATGGAATCAACCCGAGTAGAAAGGAATGGAGTGGAATGGAATGGAATGGAATGGACTGGAATGGAATGGAGTGGAGAGATATGGAGTGGAATGGAATGGAATGGAATGGAATGGAATGGAATTCAATGGAATAGAATGGAATGGAATGGAATGGAATGGAATCAACCCGAGTAGAAAGGAATGGAATGGAATGGAATGGAATGGAATTGAATGGAATGGAATGGAATGGAATGGAATGGAATGGAATGGAATGCAATGAAATGGAATGGAATGGAATGGAATCGAATGGATTGGACTGGAATGAAATGGAATGGAATGGAATGGAATGGAATCGAATGGAATCGAATGGAATAGAATGGAATGGAATGGAATGGAATGGAATCGAATGGAATGGAATGGAATCGAATGGAATGGAATGGAATGGAATGGAATGGAATGGAATGGAATTTAATGCAATGGAATGGAATGGAATGGAATGGAATTCTATGGAATGGAATGGAATGGAATGGAATGGAATGGAATGGAATGGAATGGAATGGAATGGAATGGAATGGAATCAACCCGAGTAGAACGGAATGGAATGGAATGGAATGGAATGGAATGGAATGGAATTCAATGGAATGGAATTCGATGGAATAGAATGGAATGGAATGGAATGGAATGGAACGGAATGAACCCGAGTAGAACGGAATGGAATGGAATGGAATGGAATGGAATGGAATGGAATGGAATGGAATGGAATGGAATGGAATGGAATGGAATCGAATGGAATGGAATGGAATGGAATTAAATGGAATGGAATCGAATGGAATGGAATGGAATGGAATGGAATCGAATGGAATCGAATGGAATGGAATGGAATGGAATTAAATGGAATGGAATGGAATGGAATCAACCCGAGTAGATTGGAATGGATTGGAATGGAATGGAATGGAATGGAATGGAATGGAATGGAATGGAATTCAATGGAAAAAATGAAATGGAATGGAATGGAATGGAATCGAATGGAATCGAATGGAATGGAATGGAATGGAATGGAATGGAATGGAATGGAATGGAATCGAATGGAATCGAATGGAATGGAATGGAATGGAATGGAATGGAATGGAATGGAATGGAATGGAATCAACCCGAGTAGATTGGAATGGATTGGAATGGAATGGAATGGAATGGAATGGAATTCAATGGAAAAAATGGAATGGAATGGAATGGAATGGAATGGAATGGAATCGAATGGAATCGGATGGAATCGAATGGAATGGAGTGGAATAGAATGGAATCAACCCGAATAGAACGGAACGGAACGGAACGGAATGGAATGGAATTGAGTGAAATGGAATGGAATCGAATGGAATCGAAAAGAACCGAATGGAATGGAATGGAAGGGAATGGAATGGAATGGAATGGAATGGAATGGAATCAACCCGAGTAGAATGGAATGGAATGGAATCGAATGGAATGGAATGGAATCGAATGGAATGGAATGGAATGGAATGGAATCAACCCGAGTAGAATGGAGTGGATTGGAATGGAATGGAATGGAATGGAATGGAATGGAATTCAATGGAATAGAATGAAATGGAATGGAATGGAATTGAATGGAGTGGAATGGAATGGAATGGAATGGAATGGAATGGAATGGAATGGAATGGAATCGAATGGAATGGAATGGAATGGAATGGAATGGAATGGAATGGAATGGAATGGAATGGAATGGAATTCAATGGAATAGAATGGAATGGAATGGAATAGAATGGAATGGAATGGAATAGAATGGAATGGAATGGAATGGAATGGAATGGAATGGAATCAACCCGAGTAGAACGGAATGGATTGGAATGGAAATAAATGGAATGGAAAGGAATGGAATGAATGGAATGGAATGGAATGGAATGGAATGGAATCGAATGGAATCGAATGGAATCCAATGGAATGGAACGGATTGGAATGGAATGGAATGGAATCGAATGGAATGGAATGGAATGGAATGGAATGGAATGGAATGGAATCGAATGGAATGGAATGGAATGGAATGGAATGGAATGGAATGGAATGGAATGGAATGGAATGGAATGGAATGGAATCAACCCGAGTAGAACGGAATGGAATGGAATGGAATGGATGGAATGGAATGGAATCACCCCGAGTAGAACGGAATGGAATGGAATGGAATTCAATGAAATGGAATGGAATGGAATGGAATGGAATGGAATGGAATGGAATGGAATGGAATGGAATGGAATGGAATGGAATTCAATGGAATGGAATGGAATGGAATGGAATGGAATGGAATGGAATGGAATGGAATGGAATGGAATGGAATGGAATGGAATCAACCCGAGTAGAACGGAATGGAATGGAATGGAATGGAATGGAATGGAATGGAATGGAATGGAATTCAATGGAATGGAATTCGATGGAATAGAATGGAATGGAATGGAATGGAATGGAACGGAATGAACCCGAGTAGAACGGAATGGAATGGAATGGAATTGAATGGAATGGAATGGAATGGAATGGAATGGAATGGAATGGAATGGAATCGAATGGAATGGAATGGAATGGAATTAAATGGAATGGAATCGAATGGAATGGAATGGAATGGAATGGAATCGAATGGAATCGAATGGAATGGAATGGAATGGAATTAAATGGAATGGAATGGAATGGAATCAACCCGAGTAGATTGGAATGGATTGGAATGGAATAGAATGGAATGGAATGGAATGGAATGGAATTCAATGGAAAAAATGAAATGGAATGGAATGGAATGGAATGGAATGGAATGGAATCGAATGGAATCGAATGGAATGGAATGGAATGGAATGGAATGGAATGGAATGGAATGCAATGGAATGGAATGGAATGGAATGGAATCGAATGGAATCGAATGGAATGGAATGGAATGGAATGGAATGGAATGGAATGGAATGGAATGGAATCAACCCGAGTAGATTGGAATGGATTGGAATGGAATGGAATGGAATGGAATGGAATTCAATGGAAAAAATGGAATGGAATGGAATGGAATGGAATGGAATGGAATGGAATCGAATGGAATCGGATGGAATCGAATGGAATGGAGTGGAATAGAATGGAATCAACCCGAATAGAACGGAACGGAACGGAACGGAATGGAATGGAATTGAGTGAAATGGAATGGAATCGAATGGAATCGAAAGGAACCGAATGGAATGGAATGGAAGGGAATGGAATGGAATGGAATGGAATGGAATGGAATCAACCCGAGTAGAATGGAATGGAATGGAATCGAATGGAATGGAATGGAATCGAATGGAATGGAATGGAATGGAATGGAATCAACCCGAGTAGAATGGAGTGGATTGGAATGGAATGGAATGGAATGGAATGGAATGGAATTCAAAGGAATAGAATGAAATGGAATGGAATGGAATTGAATGGAGTGGAATGGAATGGAATGGAATGGAATGGAATGGAATGGAATGGAATGGAATGGAATGGAATCGAATGGAATGGAATGGAATGGAATGGAATGGAATGGAATCAACCCGAGTAGAACGGAATGGAATGGAATGGAATGGAATGGAATGGAATGGAATGGAATGGAATGGAATGGAATTCAATGGAATAGAATGGAATGGAATGGAATAGAATGGAATGGAATGGAATAGAATGGAATGGAATGGAATGGAATGGAATGGAATGGAATCAACCCGAGTAGAACGGAATGGATTGGAATGGAAATAAATGGAATGGAATGGAATGGAATGAATGGAATGGAATGGAATGGAATGGAATGGAATCGAATGGAATCGAATGGAATCCAATGGAATGGAACGGATTGGAATGGAATGGAATGGAATCGAATGGAATGGAATGGAATGGAATGGAATCGAATGGAATGGAATGGAATGGAATGGAATGGAATGGAATGGAATGGAATGGAATGGAATGGAATGGAATGGAATCAACCCGAGTAGAACGGAATGGAATGGAATGGAATGGAATGGAATGGAATGGAATGGAATGGAATCAACCCGAGTAGAACGGAATGGAATGGAATGGAATTCAATGGAATGGAATGGAATGGAATGGAATGGAATGGAATGGAATGGAATGGAATGGAATGGAATTCAATGGAATGGAATGGAATGGAATGGAATGGAATGGAATGGAATGGAATGGAATGGAATGGAATGGAAGGGAATGGAATCAACCCGAGTAGAACGGAATGGAATGGAATGGAATGGAATGGAATGGAATGGAATGGAATGGAATGCAATTCAATGGAATAGAATGGAATGGAATGGAATGGAATGCAATGAACCCGAGTAGAACGGAATGGAATGGAATGGAATTGAATGGAATGGAATGGAATGGAATGGAATGGAATGGAATGGAATGGAATGGAATGGAATGGAATCAACCCGAGTAGAATGGAATGGATTGGAATGGAATGGAATGTAATGGAATGGAATTCAATGGAATAGAATGAAATGGAATGGAATGGAATGGAATGGAATGGAATGGAATGGAATGGAATCAACCCGAGTAGAATGGAATGGATTGGAATGGAATGGAATGGAATGGAATGGAATGAAATGGAATCAACCCGAATAGAACGGAATGGAATGGAATGGAATGGAATGGAATCGAATGGAATCGAATGGAATGGAATGGAATGGAATTGAATGGAATGGAATGGAATGGAATGGAATAGAATCAACCCGAGTAGAACGGAATGGAATGGAATGGAACGGAATGGAATTCAAAGAAATGGAATGGAATGGAATGGAATGGAATGGAATCAACCCGAGTAGAACGGAATGGAATGGAATGGAATGGAATGGCATGGAATGGAATGGAATGGAATGGAATCGAATGGAATCGAATGGAATGGAGTGGAATTGAGTGGAATCAACCAGAGTAGAACGGAATGGAATGGAACGGAAAGGAATGGAATGGAGTGAAATGGAATGGAATCGAATGGAATCGAATGGAAACGAATGGAATGGAATGGAAGGGAATGGGATGGAATGGAATGGAATGGAATGGAATCAACCCGAGTAGAATGGAAAGGATTGGAATGGAATGGAATGGAATGGTATGGAATGGAATGGAATGGAATGGAATGGAATGGAATGGAATCGAATGGAATGGAATGGAATGGAATCAAACCGAGTAGAACGGAACGGAATGGAATGGAATGGAATGGAATGGAATCAACACGAGTAGAACGGAATGGAATGGAATGGAATGGAATGGAATGGAATGGAATGGAAATCAATGGAATGAAATGGAATGGAATGGAATCAACCCGAGTAGAACGGAATGGAATGGAATGGAAAGGAATGGAATGGAATGGAATGGAATGGAATGGAATGGAATTCAATGGAATAGAATTGAATGGAATGGAATGGAATGGAATCAACCCGAGTAGAAAGGAATGGAACGGAATGGAATGGAATGGAATGGAATGGAATGGAATGGAAAGGAATGGAATGGAATGGAATGGAATGGAATGCAATGCAGTGGAATGGAATCGAATGGAATCGAATCGAATGGACTGTAATGAAATGGAATGGAATGGAATGGAATGGAATGGAATCAACCCGAGTAGAATGGAATGGATTGGAATGGAATGGAATGGAATGGAATCGAATGGAATGGAATGGAATCGAAAGGAATGGAAAGGAATGGAATGGACGCGAGTACAACGGAATGGAATGGAATGGAATGGAATGGAATGGAATGGAATGGAATGGAATGGAATGGAATCAACCCGAGTAGAACGGAATGGAATGGAATGGAATGGAATGGAATGGAATGGAATGGAATGGAATGGAATGGAATGGAATGGAATCAACCCGAGTAGAATGGAATGGATAGGAATGGAATGGAATGGAATGGAATGTAATTCAATAGAATGGAATGGAGGGGAATGGAATGGAATGGAATGGAATGGAATGGAATCGAATGGAATCGAATGGAATCGAATGGAATGGAGTGGAATAGAGTGGAATCAACCCGAATAGAATGGAACGGAACGGAACGGAACGGAACGGAACGGAACGGAATGGAATGGAGTGTAATGGAATGGAATCAAATGGAGTCGAATGGAACCGAATGGAATGGAATGGAAGGGAATGGAATGGAATGGAATGGAATGGAATGGAATGGAATGGAATGGAATCAACCCGAGTAGAACGGAATGGAATGGAATGGAATGGAATGGAATGGAATGGAATGGAATGCAATGGAATGGAATGGAATGGAATGGAATGGAATGGAATGGAATTCATTGGAATGGAATGGAATGGAATTGAATGGAATGGAATCAACCCGAGTAGAACGGAATGGAATGGAATGGAATGGAATGGAATGGAATTTAATGGAATGGAATTCAATGGAATGGAATTCAATGGAATATAATGGAATGGAATGGAATGGAATGGAATGAACCCGAGTAGAAAGGAATGGAATGGAATGGAATTGAATGGAATGGAATGGAATGGAATCGAATGGAATCGAATGGAATGCAATGGAATGGAATGGAATAGAATGGAATGGAATGGAATGGAATGGAATCGAATGGAATCGAATGGTATCGAATGGAATGGAATGGAATGGAAAGGAATGGAAAGGAATGGAATGGAATGGAATCAACCCGAGTAGATTGGAATGGATTGGAATGGAATGGAATGGAATGGAATGGAATTCAATGGAAAAAATGAAATGGAATTGAATGGAATGGAATGGAATGGAATGGAATGGAATGGAATGGAATCGAATGGAATGGAATGGAATGGAATGGAATCGAATGGAATCGAATGGAATGGAATGGAGTGGAATGGAATGGAATGGAATGGAATCAACCCGAGTAGATTGGAATGGATTGGAATGGAATGGAATGGAATGGAATGGAATCGAATGGAATCGAATGGAATCGAATGGAATGGAGTGGAATAGAATGGAATCAACCCGAGTAGAACGGAATGGAATGGAACGGAACGGAACGGAACGGAACGGAACCGAATGGAATGGAGTGAAATGGAATGGAATCGAATGGAATCGAACGGAACCGAATGGAATGGAAAGAAGGGAATTAAATGGAGTGGAATGGAATGGAACGGAATGGAATGGAATGGAGTGGAATGGAATGGAATTCAATAGAATAGAATGGAATGGAATGGAATGGAATGGAATGGAATGGAATGGAATCGATTGGAATCGAATGGAATCGAATGGAATGGAGTGGAATAGAATGGAATCAACCTGAATAGAACGGAACGGAACGGAACGGAACGGAACGGAATGGAATTGAATGAAAGGGAATGGAATCGAATGGAATCGATAGGAACCGAATGGAATGGAATGGAAGGGAATGGAATGGAATGGAATGGAATGGAATCAACCCGAGTAGAATGGAATGGATTGGAATGGAATGGAATGGAGTGGAATGGAATGGAACGGAGTGGAATGGAATGGACTGGAATGGAATGGAATGGAATGGAATGGAATTGATTCGAATGGAATGGAATGGAATGGAATGGAATGGAATGGTTTCGAAAGGAATGGAATGGAATGGACTGCAATGGAATGGAATCGAATGGAATGGAATGGAATGGAATGGAATGGAATGGAATGGAATGGAATGGAATGGAATGGAATGGAATCAACCCGAGTAGAATGGAGTGGATTGGAATGGAATGGAATGGACTTCAATGGAATAGAATGGAATGGAATGGAATGGAATTGAATGGAATGGAATGGAATAGAATGGAATCGGATGGAATGGAGTGGAATGGAATGGAATGGAATGTAATGGAATGGAATGGAATTGAATGGAATGGAATGGAATGGAATGGAATGGAATGGAATGGAATGGAATGGAGTCAACCCGAGTAGAACGGAATGGAATGGAATGGAATGGAATGGAATGGAATGGAATGGAATGGAATGGAATGGAATGGAATGGAATTCAATGGAATAGAATGGAATGGAATGGAATAGAATGGAATGGAATGGAAATGAATCGAATGGAATGGAATGGAATGGAATGGAATGGAATGGAATGGAATGGAATGGAATCAACCCGAGTAGAACGGAATGGCTTGGAATGGAAAGGAATGGAATGGAATGGAATGGAATGAATGGAATGGAATGGAATGGAATCGAATCGAATGGAATCGAATGGAATCGAATGGAATGGAACGGAATGGAATGGAATGGAATGGAATGGAATGGAATCAACCCGAGCAGAATGGAGTGGATTGGAATGGAATGGAATGGAATGGAATGGACTTCAATGGAATAGAATGGAATGGAATGGAATGGAATTGAATGGAATGGAATGGAATGTAATGTAATGGAATGGAATCGAATGGAATCGAATGGAATGGAATGGAATGGAATGGAATCGAATGGAATGGAACGGAACGGAATGGAATGGAATGGAATGGAATGGAATGGAATGGAATGGAATTCAATGGAATAGAATGGAATGGAATGAAATGGAATGGAATCAACCCGAGAAGAATGGAATGGATTGTAATGGAATGGAATGGAATGGAATGGAATGGAATGGAATGGAATGGAATGGAATGGAATGGAATGGAATGCAATCGAATGGAATGGAATGGAATGGAATGGAATGGAATGGAATGGAATGGAATCAACCCGAGTAGAAAGGAATGGAATGGAATGGAATGGAATGGAAAGGAATGGAATGGAATGGAATGGAATTTAATGGAATGCAATGGAATGGAATGGAAGGGAATGGAATCAACCCGAGTAGAACGGAATGGAATGGAATGGAATGGAATGGAATGGAATGGAATGGAATGGAATGGAATGGAATTCTATGGAATAGAATGGAATGGAATGGAATGCAATGGAATGAACCCGAGTAGAACGGAATGGAATGGAATGGAATGGAATGGAATGGAATGGAATGGAATGGAATGGAATGGAATGAACCCGAGTAGAACGGAATGGAAAGGAATGGAATGGAATGGAATGGAATGTAATTCAATAGAATAAAATGGAAGGGAATGGAAAGGAATGGAAACGAATGGAATGGAATCGAACGGAATCGAATGGAATCGAATGGAATCGAATGGAATGGAGTGGAATAGAATGGAATCAACCCAAATAGAACGGAACGGAACGGAACAGAATGGAACGGAACGGAATGGAATGGAGTGAAATGGAATGGAATCAAATGGAATCGAATGGAACCGAATGGAATGGAATGGAAGGGAATGGAATGCAATGGAATGGAATGGAATGGAATGGAATCAACCCGAGCAGAATGGAATGGACTGGAATGGAATGGAATGGAATGGAATGGAATGGAATCGAATGGAATGGAATGGAATGGAATGGAATGGAATCGAATGGAATGGAATGGAATGGAATGGAATCAACCCGATTAGAACGGAATGGAATGGAATGGAATGGAATGGAATGGAATGGAATGGAATGGAATGGAATGGAATGGAATGGAATCAACCCGAGTAGAACGGAATGGAATGGAATGGAATGGAATGGAACGGAATGGAATGGAATGGAATGGAATGGAATTCAATGGAATAGAATGGAATGGAATGGAATGGAATGGAATGGAATGAACCCGAGTAGAACGGAATGGAATGGAATGGAATTGAATGGAATGAAACGAAATGGAATGGAATGGAATGGAATGGAATCGAATGGAATCGAATGGAATGGAATGGAATGGAATGGAATGGAATGGAATGGAATCGAATGGAATGGAATGGAATGGAATAGAATCGAATGGAATGGAATGGAATGGAATGGAATGGAATGGAATGGAATGGAATGGAATGGAATGGAATCAATCCGAGTAGATTGGAATGGATTGGAATGGAATGAAATGGAATGGAATGGAATTCAATGGAAAAAATGAAATGGAATGGAATGGAATGGAATGGAATGGAATAGAATCGAATGGAATCGAATGGAATCGAATGGAATGGAGTGGAATAGAATGGAATCAACCCGAGTAGAATGGAATGGAATGGAACGGAACGGAACGGAACGGAACGGAACGGAACGGAACGGAATGGAATGGAGTGAAATGGAATGGAATCGAATGGAATCGAACGGAACCGAATGGAATGGAAAGAAGGGAACGGAATGGAATGGAATGGAATGGAATCAACCCGAGTAGAATGGAATGGATTGGAATGGAATGGAATGGAATGGAATGGAATGGAATGGAATCGAATGGAATCGAATGGAATCGAATGGAATGGAGTGGAAGAGAATGGAATCAACTCGAGTAGAACGGAATGGAATGGAACGGAATGGAACGGAATGGAACGGAATGAAACGGAACGGAATGGAATGGAGTGAAATGGAATGGAATCGAATGGAATCGAATGGAACCGAATGGAATGGAATGGAACGGAATGGAATGGAATGGACTGGAATGGAATGGAATCAACCCTAGTAGAATGTAATCGATTGGAATGGAATGGAATGGAATGGAATGGAATGGAATGGAATGGAATGGAATGGAATCGAATGGAATTGAATGGAATCAAATGGAATGGAATGGAATCGAATGTAATCAACCCGAGTAGAACGGAATGGAATGGAATGGAATGGAATGGAATGGAATGGAATGGAGTGGAATGGAATGGAATTGAGTGGAATGGAATTGAATGGAATGGAATGGAATGGAATGGAATGGAATGGAATGGAATCAACACGATTAGAAGGGAATGGAATGGAATGGAATGGAATGGAATGGAATGGAATGGAATTCAATGGAATGGAATGGAATGGAATGGAATGGAATCAACCCGAGTAGAACGGAATGGAATGGAATGGAAAGGAATGGAATGGAGTGGAATGGAATGGAATGGAATGGAATTCAATGGAATGGAACGGAATGGAATGGAATGGAATGGAATGGAATGGAATGGAATGGAATGGAGTGGAATGGAATGGAATGGAATGGAATGGAATGGAATGGACTGGAATGGAATTCTATGGAATAGAATGGAATGGAATGGAATGGAATGGAATCAACCCGAGTAGAAAGGAATGGAACGGAATGGAATGGAATGGAATGGAATGGAATGGAATTTAATGGAATGGAATGGAATGGAATGCAATGAAATGGAATGGAATCGAATGGAATCGAATGGAATGGACTGTAATGAAATGGAATGGAATGGAATGGAATGGAATGGAATGGAATGGAATGGAATGGAATGGAATTGAATGGAATCAACCCGAGTAGAATGGAATGGATTGGAATGGAATGGAATGGAATGGAATCAAATGGAATGGAATGGAATAGAAAGGAATGGAAAGGAATGGAATGGACGCGAGTAAAACGAATGGAATGGAATGGAATGGAATGGAATGGAATGGAATGGAATGGAATGGAATGGAATGAACCCGAGTAGAACGGAATGGAATGGAATGGAATGGAATGGAATGGAATGGAATGGAATGGAATGGAATTCAATGGAATGGAATCAACCCGAGTAGAATGGAATGGATAGGAATGGAATGGAATGGAATGGAATGTAATTCAATAGAATGGAATGGAGGGGAATGGAAAGGAATGGAATGGAATGGAATGGAATCGAATGGAATCGAATGGAATCGAATGGAATGCAGTGGAATAGAGTGGAATCAACCCGAATAGAACGGAACGGAACGGAACGGAACGGAACGGAACGGAATGGAATGGAGTGAAATGGAATGGAATCAAATGGAGTCGAAAGGAACCGAATGGAATGGAATGGACGGGAATGGAATGGAATGGAATGGAATGGAATGGAATGGAATGGAATGGAATGGAATGGAATGGAATGGAATCAACCCGAGTAGAACGGAGTGTAATGGAATGGAATGGAATGGAATGGAATGGAATGGAATGCAATGGAATGGAATGGAATGGAATGGAATGGAATTCAATGGAATGGAATGGAATGGAATGGAATGGAATGGAATGGAATCGAATGGAATCGAATGGAATGCAATGGAAGGGAATGGAATGGAATGGAATCGAATGGAATGGAGTGGAATGGAATGGAATCGAATGGAATCGAATGGAATCGAATGGAATGGAATGGAATGGAATGGAAAGGAATGGAAAGGAATGGAATGGAATGGAATCAACCCGAGTAGATTGGAATGGATTGGAATGGAATGGAATGGAATGGAATGGAATTCAATGGAAAAAATGAAATGGAATGGAATGGAATGGAATGGAATGGAATCGAATGGAATGGAATGGAATGGAATGGAATGGAATGGAATGGAATGGAATGGAATGGAATGGAATCGAATGGAATCGAATGGAATCGAATGGAATGGAATGGAATGGAATGGAATGGAATCAACCCGAGTAGATTGGAATGGATTGGATTGGAATGGAATGGAATGGAATGGAATGGAATGGAATCGAATGGAATCGAATGGAATCGAATGGAATGGAGTGGAATAGAATGGAATCAACCCGAGTAGAACGGAATGGAATGGAACGGAACGGAACGGAACGGAACGGAACGGAACGGAACGGAACCGAATGGAATGGAGTGAAATGGAATGGAATCGAATGGAATCGAATGGAACCGAATGGAATGGAAAGAAGGGAATTAAATGGAATGGAATGGAATGGAATGGAATGCAATCAACCCGAGTAGAATGGAATGGATTTGAATGGAATGGAATGGAGTGGAATGGAATGGAATTCAATAGAATAGAATGGAATGGAATGGAATGGAATGGAATGGAATGGAATCGCATGGAATCGAATGGAATCGAATGGAATGGAGTGGAATAGAATGGAATCAACCTGAATAGAACGGAACGGAACGGAACGGAACGGAACGGAACGGAATGGAATTGAGTGAAATGGAATGGAATCCAATGGAATCGAAAGGAACCGAATGGAATGGAATGGAACGGAATGGAATGGAATGGAATGGAATGGAATGGAATCAACCCGAGTAGAATGGAATGGATTGGAATGGAATGGAATGGAGTGGAATGGAATGGAATGGAGTGGAATGGAATGGAATGGAATAGAATGGAATGGAATGGAATGGAATGGAATGGAATGGAATGGAATGGAATGGAATGGAATGGAATGGAATGGAATGGAATGGAATGGAATGGAATTCAATGGAATAGAATGGAATGGAATGGAATGGAATGGAATGAACCCGAGTTGAACGGAATGGAATGCAATGGGATGGAATGGAATGGAATGGAATGGAATGGAATGGAATGGAATGGAATGGAATGGAATTGATTCGAATGGAATGGAATGGAATGGTATCGAAAGAAATGGAATGGAATGGAATGCAATGGAATGGAATCGAATGGAATGGAATGGAATGGAATGGAATGGAATGGAATGGAATGGAATCAACCCGAGTAGAATGGAATGGATTGGAATGGAATGGAATGGAGTGGAATGGAATGGAAAGGAGTGGAATGGAATGGAATGGAATAGAATGGAATGGAATGGAATGGAATGGAATGGAATGGAATGGAATGGAATGGAATGGAATGGAATGGACTTCAATGGAATAGAATGGAATGGAATGGAATGGAATTGAATGGAATGGAATGGAATAGAATGGAATCGGATGGAATGGAGTGGAATGGAATGGAATGGAATGGAATGGAATGGAATGGAATGGAATGGAATGGAATGGAATCAACCCGAGTAGAATGGAATGGAATGGAATGGAATGGAATGGAATGGAATGGAATGGAATGGAATGGAATGGAATGGAATGGAATTCAATGGAATAGAAAGGAATGGAATGGAATAGAATGGAATGGAATGGAATTGAATCGAATGGAATGGAATGGAATGGAATGGAATGGAATCGAATGGAATGGAATGGAATGGAATGGAATGGAATCAACCCGAGTAGAACGGAATGGATTGGAATGGAAAGGAATGGAATGGAATGGAATGGAATGAATGGAATGGAATGGAATCGAATGGAATCGAATGGAATCGAATGGAATCGAATGGAATGGAGCGCAATGGAATGGAATGGAATGGAATGGAATGGAATGGAATCAACCCGAGTAGAATGGAGTGGATTGGAATGGAATGGAATGGAATGGAATGGACTTCAATGGAATAGAATGCAATGGAATGGAATGGAATTGAATTGAATGGAATGGAATAGAATGGAATCGGATGGAATGGAGTGGAATGGAATGGAATGGAATGGAATGGAATGGAATGGAATCGAATGGAATGGAATGGAATGGAATGGAATGGAATGGAATGGAATGAAATGGAATGGAATGGAATCAACCCGAGTAGAACGGAATGGAATGGAATGGAATGGAATGGAATGGAATCGAATGGAATCGAATGGAATCGAATGGAATGGAATGGAATGGAATGGAATGGAATCAACCCGAGTAGAACGGAATGGAATGGAATGGAATGGAATGGAATGGAATGGAATGGAATGGAATGGAATGGAATCGAATGGAATTGAATGGAATCAAAAGGAATGGAATGGAATCGAATGTAATCAACCCGAGTAGAACGCAATGGAATGGAATGGAATGGAATGGAATGGAATGGAATGGAATGGAATGGAATGGAATGGAATGGAATGGAATGGAATTGAGTGGAATGGAATGGAATGGAATGGAATGGAATGGAATGGAATGGAATAGAATGGAATGGAATTGAATGGAATGGAATCAACACGAGTAGAACGGAATGGAATGGAATGGAATGGAATGGAATGGAATGGAATGGAATGGAATGGAATGGAATTCAATGGAATGGAATGGAATGGAATGGAATCAACCCGAGTAGAACGGAATGGAATGGAATGGAAAGGAATGGAATGGAGTGGAATGGAATGGAATGGAATGGAATTCAATGGAAAGGAACGGAATGGAAAGGAATGGAATGGAATGGAATGGAATGGAATGGAATGGAATGGAATGGAATGGAGTGGAATGGAATGGAATGGAATGTAATGGAATGGAATGGAATTCAATGGAATAGAATGGAATGGAATGGAATGGAATGGAATGGAATGTAATGTAATGGAATGGAATCGAATGGAATCGAATGGAATCGAATGGAATGGAATGGAATGGAATGGAATCGAATGGAATGGAACGGAACGGAATGGAATGGAATGGAATGGAATGGAATGGAATGGAATGGAATTCAATGGAATAGAATGGAATGGAATGAAATGGAATGGAATCAACCCGAGAAGAATGGAATGGATTGTAATGGAATGGAATGGAATGGAATGGAATGGAATGGAATGGAATGGAATGGAATGGAATGCAATCGAATGGAATGGAATGGAATGGAATGGAATGGAATGGAATGGAATGGAATGGAATCAACCCGAGTAGAAAGGAATGGAATGGAATGGAATGGAATGGAAAGGAATGGAATGGAATGGAATGGAATTCAATGGAATGGAATGGAATGGAATGGAAGGGAATGGAATCAACCCGAGTAGAAGGGAATGGAATGGAATGGAATGGAATGGAATGGAATGGAATGGAATGGAATGGAATTCAATGGAATAGAATGGAATGGAATGGAATGGAATGGAATGAACCCGAGTAGAACGGAATGGAATGGAATGGAATGGAATGGAATGGAATGGAATGGAATGGAATGGAATGGAATGGAATGGAATGGAATCAACCCGAGTAGAATGGAATGGATTGGAATGGAATGGAATGGAATGGAATGGAATTCTATGGAATAGAATGAAATGAAATGGAATGGAATGGAATGGAATGGAATGGAATGGAAAGGAATGGAATGGAATGGAATGGAATGGAATGGAATGGAATGAACCCGAGTAGAACGGAATGGAAAGGAATGGAATGGAATGGAATGGAATGGAATTCAATAGAATAGAATGGAAGGGAATGGAAAGGAATGGAAAGGAATGGAATGGAATGGAATGGAATCGAATGGAATCGAATGGAATCGAATGGAATGGAGTGGAATAGAATGGAATCAACCCGAATAGAACGGAACGGAACGGAACAGAATGGAACGGAACGGAATGGAATGGAGTGAAATGGAATGGAATCAAATGGAATCGAATGGAACCGAATGGAATGGAATGGAAGGGAATGGAATGCAATGGAATGGAATGGAATGGAATGGAATCAACCCGAGCAGAATGGAATGGACTGGAATGGAATGGAATGGAATGGAATGGAATGGAATCGAATGGAATGGAATGGAATGGAATGGAATGGAATGGAATCGAATGGAATGGAATGGAATGGAATGGAATCAACCCGATTAGAACGGAATGGAATGGAATGGAATGGAATGGAATCAACCCGAGTAGAACGGAATGGAATGGAATGGAATGGAATGGAATGGAATGGAATGGAATGGAATGGAATGGAATGGAATTCAATGGAATAGAATGGAATGGAATGGAATGGAATGGAATGGAATGGAATGGAATGAACCCGAGTAGAACGGAATGGAATGGAATGGAATTGAATGGAATGGAATGGAATGGAATGGAATGGAATGGAATGGAATGGAATCGAATGGAATCGAATGGAATGGAATGGAATGGAATGGAATGGAATGGAATGGAATGGAATCGAATGGAATGGAATGGAATGGAAGCGAATGGAATGGAATGGAATGGAAAGGAATGGAATGGAATGGAATGGAATGGAATCAACCCGAGTAGAATGGAATGGATTGGAATGGAATGAAATGGAATGGAATGGAATTCAATGGAAAATATGAAATGGAATGGAATGGAATGGAATGGAATGGAATGGAATAGAATCGAATGGAATCGAATGGAATCGAATGGAATGGAGTGGAATACAATGGAATCAACCCGAGTAGAATGGAATGGAATGGAACGGAACGGAACGGAACGGAATGGAATGGAGTGAAATGGAATGGAATCGAATGGAATCGAACGGAACCGAATGGAATGGAAAGAAGCGAACGGAATGGAATGGAATGGAATGGAATCAACCCGAGTAGAATGGAATGGATTGGAATGGAATGGAATGGAATGGAATCAACCCAAGTAGAATGGAATGGATTGCAATGGAATGGAGTGGAATGGAATGCAAAGAAATCAACCCGAGTAGAATGGATTGGATTGGAATGGAATGGAATGGAATGGAATGGAATGGAATGGAATGGAATGGAATGGAATGGAATGGAATCAACCCGAGAACAAAGTAATGGAATGGAATGGAATGGAATGGAATGGAATGGAAATCAATGGAATGGAATGGAATGGAATGGAATGGAATGGAATGGAATGGAATGGAAGGGAATAGAATGGAATCAACCCGAGTAGAACCGAATGGAATGGAATGGAATGGAATGGAATGAAATGGAATGGAATGGTATGGAATGGAATCGAATGGAATCGAATGGAATGGAATGGAATCGAATTGAATCGAATGGAATCGAATGGAATGGAATGGAATAAACCCGAGTAGAATGGAATGGATTGGAATGGAATGGAATGGAATGGAATGGAATGGAATGGAATGGAATGGAATGGAATGGAATTGAAAGGAATGGAATGGAATGGAATGGAATGGAATGGATAGGAATGGAATGGAATGGAATGGAATCAACCCAAGTAGAATGGAATGGATTGCAATGGAATGGAGTGGAATGGAATGCAAAGAAATCAACCCGAGTAGAATGGATTGGATTGGAATGGAATGGAATGGAATGGAATGGAATGGAATGGAATGGAATGAACCCGAGTAGAATGGAATTGAATGGAATGGAATGGAATGCAATGGAATGGAATGGAATGGAATGCAATGGAATGGAATGGAATGGAACGGAATGGAATGGAATGGAATGGAATGGAATGGAAAGGAGTGGAATGGAAAGGAATGGAATGGAAACCAACCCAAGTAGAACGGAATGGAATGGAATGGAATGGAATGGAATGGAATGGAATGGAATGGAATGGAATAGAATGAACCCGACAGGAATGGAATGGAATGGAATGGAAAGAATGGAATGGAACGGAATGGAATGGAGTGGAACGGAATGATCAACCCGAGTAAAATGGAATGGATTGAAATGGAATGGAATGGAGTGGAATGGAATGGAATCGAATGGAATCGAATTAAATCGAATGGAATGGAACCTAATGGAGTGGAATGGAATGGAATGGAATGGAATGGAAAGGAATGGAATGGAATGGAATGGAATGGAATTCAATGGAATAGAACGGACTGGAATGGAATGGAATGGAATGGAATGGAATGGAATGGAACCTAAAGGAATCGAATTGGATGGTATGGATTGGAATGGAAGAGAATGGAATCAACCCTAGTGGAACGGAATGGAATGGAATGGAATGGAATGGAATGGAATGGAATGGAATGGAATGGAATGGAATGCAATGGAATTGAATGGAATGGAATCAACCCGAGTACAATGGAATGGATTGGAATGGAATAGAATGGAATGGAATGGAATGGAATGGAATGGAATGGAATTGAATGGAATGGAATGGAATTGAATGGAATCAACCCGAGTAGAATGGAATGGATTGGAATGGAATGGAATGGAATGGAATCGAATGGAATGGAATGGAATAGAAAGGAATGGAAAGGAATGGAATGGACGCGAGTAGAACGGAATGGAATGGAATGGAATGGAATGGAATGGAATGGAATGAACCCGAGTAGAACGGAATGGAATGGAATGGAATGGAATGGAATGGAATGGAATGGAATGGAATGGAATCAACCCGAGTAGAATGGAATGGATAGGAATGGAATGGAATGGAATGGAATGTAATTCAATAGAATGGAATGGAGGGGAATGGAAAGGAATGGAATGGAATGGAATGGAATCGAATGGAATCGAATGGAATCGAATGGAATGCAGTGGAATAGAGTGGAATCAACCCGAATAGAACGGAACGGAACGGAACGGAACGGAACGGAATGGAATGGAGTGAAATGGAATGGAATCAAATGGAGTCGAATGGAACCGAATGGAATGGAATGGACGGGAATGGAATGGAATGGAATGGAATGGAATGGAATGGAATGGAATGGAATGGAATGCAATGGAATGGAATCAACCCGAGTAGAACGGAGTGGAATGGAATGGAATGGAATGGAATGGAATGGAATGCAATGGAATGGAATGGAATGGAATGGAATGGAATTCAATGGAAAGGAATGGAATGGAATGGAATGGAATTGAATGGAATGGAATCAACCGGAGTAGATCGGAATGGAATGGAATGGAATGGAATGGAATGGAATGGAATGGAATGGAATCAACCCGAGTAGATTGGAATGGATTGGAATGGAATGGAATGGAATGGAATGGAATTCAATGGAAAAAATGAAATGGAAAGGAATGGAATGGAATGGAATGGAATCGAATGGAATGGAATGGAATGGAATGGAATGGAATGGAATTGAATGGAATGGAATGGAATGGAATGGAATGGAGTGGAATCGAATGGAATCGAATGGAATCGAATGGAATGGAATGGAATGGAATGGAATGGAATCAACCCGAGTAGATTGGAATGGATTGGAATGGAATGGAATGGAATGGAATGGAATGGAATGGAATGGAATCGAATAGAATCGAAGGGAATCGAATGGAATGGAGTGGAATAGAATGGAATCAACCCGAGTAGAACGGAATGGAATGGAACGGAACGGAACGGAACGGAACGGAACGGAACGGAACCGAATGGAATTGAGTGAAATGGAATGGAATCGAATGGAATCGAATGGAACCGAATGGAATGGAAAGAAGGGAATTAAATGGAATGGAATGGAATGGAATGGAATGGAATCAACCCGAGTAGAATGGAATGGATTGGAATGGAATGGAATGGAGTGGAATGGAATGGAATTCAATAGAATAGAATGGAATGGAATGGAATGGAATGGAATGGAATGGAATCGAATGGAATCGAATGGAATCGAATGGAATGGAGTGGAATAGAACGGAATCAACCTGAATAGAACGGAACGGAACGGAACGGAATGGAACGGAACGGAATGGAATTGAGTGAAATGGAATGGAATCGAATGGAATCGAAAGGAACCGAATGGAATGGAATGGAAGGGAATGGAATGGAATGGAATGGAATGGAATGGAATGGAATCAACCCGAGTAGAATGGAGTGGATTGGAATGGAATGGAATGGAATGGAATGGACTTCAATGGAATAGAATGGAATGGAATGGAATGGAATGGAATGGAATGAACCCGAGTTGAACGGAATGGAATGGAATGGGATGGAATGGAATGGAATGGAATGGAATGGAATGGAATGGAATGGAATGGAATTGATACGAATGGAATGGAATGGAGTGGAATGGAATGGAATGGAGTGGAATGGAATGGAATGGAATAGAATGGAATGGAATGGAATGGAATGGAGTGGAGTGGAATGGAATGGAATAGAATGGAATGGAATGGAATGGAATGGAATGGAATGGAATGGAATGGAATGGAATGGAATTCAATGGAATAGAATGGAATGGAATGGAATGGAATGTAATGAACCCGAGTTGAACGGAATGGAATGGAATGGGATGGAATGGAATGGAATGGAATGGAATGGAATGGAATGGAATGGAATGGAACGGAATGGAATTGATTCGAATGGAATGGAATGGAATGGTATCGAAAGAAATGGAATGGAATGGAATGCAATGGAATGGAATCGAATGGAATGGAATGGAATGGAATGGAATGGAATGGAATGGAATGGAATGGAATGGAATGGAATCAACCCGAGTAGAATGGAATGGATTGGAATGGAATGGAATGGAGTGGAATGGAATGGAAAGGAGTGGAATGGAATGGAATGGAATAGAATGGAATGGAATGGAATGGAATGGAATGGAATGGAATGGAATGGAATGGAATGGACTTCAATGGAATAGAATGGAATGGAATGGAATGGAATTGAATGGAATGGAATGGAATAGAATGGAATCGGATGGAATGGAGTGGAATGGAATGGAATGGAATGGAATGGAATGCAATAGAATGGAATGGAATGGAATGGAATGGAATCAACCCGAGTAGAATGGAATGGAATGGAATGGAATGGAATGGAATGGAATGGAATGGAATGGAAAGGAATGGAATTCAATGGAATAGAATGGAATGGAATGGAATAGAATGGAATGGAATGGAATTGAATCGAATGGAATGGAATGGAATGGAATGGAATGGAATGGAATGGAATGGAATGGAATGGAATGGAATGGAATGGAATGGAATGGAATCAACCTGAGTAGAACGGAATGGATTGGAATGGAAAGGAATGGAATGGAATGGAATGGAATGAATGGAATGGAATGGAATGGAATGGAATCGAATGGAATCGAATGGAATCGAATGGAATGGAACGGAATGGAATGGAATGCAATGGAATGGAATGGAATGGAATGGAATGGAATGGAATCAACCCGAGTAGAATGGAGTGGATTGGAATGGAATGGAATGGAATGGAATGGACTTCAATGGAATAGAATGGAATGGAATGCAATGGAATTGAATTGAATGGAATGGAATAGAATGGAATAGGATGGAATGGAGTGGAATGGAATGGAATGGAATGGAATGGAATGGAATGGAATCGAATGGAATGGAATGGAATGGAATGGAATGGAATGGAATGGAATGGAATGGAATCAACCCGAGTAGAACGGAATGGAATGGAATGGAATGGAATGGAATGGAATCGAATGGAATCGAATGGAATCGAATGGAATGGAATGGAATGGAATCAACCCGAGCAGAACGGAATGGAATGGAAAGGAATGGAATGGAATGGAATGGAATGGAATGGAATGGAATCGAATGGAATTGAATGGAATCAAAAGGAATGGAATGGAATCGAATGTAATCAACCCGAGTAGAACGGAATGGAATGGAATGGAATGGAATGGAATGGAATGGAATGGAATGGAATTGAGTGGAATGGAATGGAATGGAATGGAATCAACCCGAGTAGAACGGAATGGAATGGAATGGAATGGAATGGAATGGAATGGAATGGAATGGAATGGAATGGAATGGAATGGAATTCAATGGAATAGAATGGAATGGAATGGAATAGAATGGAATGGAATGGAATTGAATCGAACGGAATGGAATGGAATGGAATGGAATGGAATGGAATGGAATGGAATGGAATGGAATCAACCCGAGTAGAACGGAATGGATTGGAATGGAAAGGAAGGGAATGGAATGGAATGGAATGAATGGAATGGAATGGAATGGAATCGAATCGAATGGAATCGAATGCAATCGAATGGAATGGAACGGAATGGAATGGAATGGAATGGAATGGAATGGAATCAACCCGAGTAGAATGGAGTGGATTGGAATGGAATGGAATGGAATGGAATGGACTTCAATGGAATAGAAAGGAATGGAATGGAATGGAATTGAATGGAATGGAATGGAATGTAATGTAATGGAATGGAATCGAATGGAATCGAATGGAATCGAATGGAATGGAATGGAATGGAATGGAATCGAATGGAATGGAACGGAATGGAATGGAATGGAATGCAATGGAATGGAATGGAATGGAATTCAATGGAATAGAATGGAATGGAATGAAATGGAATGGAATCAACCCGAGAAGAATGGAATGGATTGTAATGGAATGGAATGGATTGGAATGGAATGGAATGGAATGGAATGGAATGGAATGGAATGGAATGGAATGGAATCGAATGGAATGGAATGGAATGGAATGGAATGGAATGGAATGGAATGGAATGGAATGGAATGGAATGGAATGGAATCAACCCGAGTAGAAAGGAATGGAATGGAATGGAATGGAATGGAAAGGAATGGAATGGAATGGAATGGAATTCAATGGAATGAAATGGAATGGAATGGAAGGGAATGGAATCAACCCGAGTAGAACGGAATGGAATGGAATGGAATGGAATGGAATGGAATGGAATGGAATGGAATGGAATGGAATGGAATTCAATGGAATAGAATGGAATGGAATGGAATGGAATGGAATGAACCCGAGTAGAACGGAATGGAATGGAATGGAATGGAGTGGAATGGAATGGAATGGAATGGAATGGAATGGAATGGAATGGAATGGAATCAACCCGAGTAGAATGGAATGGATTGGAATGGAATGGAATGGAGTGGAATAGAATGGATTGGAATGGAATGGAATGGAATGGAATGGAATGGAATGGAATGGAATGGAATGGAATTCAATGGAATAGAATGGAATGGAATGGAATGGAATGGAATGAACCCGAGTTGAACGAAATGGAATGGAATGGGATGGAATGGAATGGAATGGAATGGAATGGAAAGAATTGGAATGGAATTGATTCGAATGGAATGGAATGGAATGGAATGGTATCGAAAGAAATGGAATGGAATGGAATGCAATGGAATGGAATCGAATGGAATGGAATGGAATGGAATGGAATGGAATGGAATGGAATGGAATGGAATGGAATGGAATGGAATGGAATCAACCCGAGTAGAATGGAATGGATTGGAATGGAATGGAATGGAGTGGAATGGAATGGAAAGGAGTGGAATGGAATGGAATGGAATAGAATGGAATGGAATGGAATGGAATGGAATGGAATGGAATGGAATGGAATAGAATGGAATGGACTTCAATGGAATAGAATGGAATGGAATGGAATGGAATTGAATGGAATGGAATGGAATAGAATGGAATCGGATGGAATGGAGTGGAATGGAATGGAATGGAATGGAATGGAATGGAATGGAATGGAATGGAATGGAATGGAATGGAATCAACCCGAGTAGAACGGAATGGAATGGAATGGAATGGAATGGAATGGAATGGAATGGAATGGAATTCAATGGAATAGAATGGAATGGAATGGAATAGAATGGAATGGAATGGAATTGAATCGAATGGAATGGAATGGAATGGAATGGAATGGAATGGAATGGAATGGAATGTAATCAACCCGAGTAGAACGGAATGGATTGGAATGGAAAGGAATGGAATGGAATGGAATGGAATGAATGGAATGGAATGGAATGGAATGGAATCGAATGGAATCGAATGGAATCGAATGGAATGGAACGGAATGGAATGGAATGGAATGGAATGGAATGGAATGGAATGGAATGGAATGGAATGGAATGGAATCAACCCGAGTAGAATGGAGTGGATTGGAATGGAATGGAATGGAATGGAATGGACTTCAATGGAATAGAATGGAATGGAATGGAATGGAATTGAATTGAATGGAATGGAATAGAATGGATTCGGATGGAATGGAGTGGAATGGAATGGAATGGAATGGAATGGAATGGAATGGAATGGAATGGAATGGAATGGAATCAACCCGAGTAGAACGGAATGGAATGGAATGGAATGGAATGGAATGGAATCGAATGGAATCGAATGGAATCGAATGGAATGGAATGGAATGGAATGGAATGGAATCAACCCGAGTAGAACGGAATGGAATGGAATGGAATGGAATGGAATGGAATGGAATGGAATGGAATGGAATGGAATGGAATGGAATTGAATGGAATCAAAAGGAATGGAATGGAATCGAATGTAATCAACCCGAGTAGAACGGAATGGAATGGAATGGAATGGAATGGAATAGAATGGAATGGAATGGAATGGAATTGAGTGGAATGGAATGGAATGGAATGGAATGGAATTGAGTGGAATGGAATGGAATGGAATGGAATGGAATGGAATGGAATGGAATGGAATGGAATGGAATGGAATCAGCACGAGTAGAACGGAATGGAATGGAATGGAATGGAATGGAATGGAATGGAATGGAATGGAATGGAATGGAATGGAATTCAATGGAATGGAATGGAATGGAATGGAATCAACCCGAGTAGAACGGAATGGAATGGAATGGAGAGGAATGGAATGGAGTGGAATGGAATGGAATGGAATGGAATTCAATGGAAAGGAACGGAATGGAAAGGAATGGAATGGAATGGAATGGAATGGAATGGAATGGAATGGAATGGAGTGGAGTGGAATGGAATGGAATGGAATGGAATGGAATTGAATGGAATTCAATGGAATAGAATGGAATGGAATGGAATTCAATGGAATAGAATGGAATGGAATGGAATGGAATGGAATCAACCCGAGTAGAAAGGAATGGAACGGAATGGAATGGAATGGAATGGAATGGAATGGAATGGAATGGAATGGAACGGAATGGAATGGAATGGAATGCAATGAAATGGAATGGAATCGAATGGAATCGAATGGAATGGACTGTAATGAAATGGAATGGAATGGAATGGAATGGAATGGAATGGAATGGAATGGAAAGGAATTGAATGGAATCAACCCGAGTAGAATGGAATTTATTGGAATGGAATGGAATGGAATGGAATCGAATGGAATGGAATGGAATACAAAGGAATGGAAAGGAATGGAATGGACGCGAGTAGAACGGAATGGAATGGAATGGAATGGAATGGAATGGAATGGAATGGAATGGAATGGAATGGAATGAACCCGAGTAGAAAGGAATGGAATGGAATGGAATGGAATGGAATGGAATGGAATGGAATGGAATGGAATGGAATGGAAACAACCCGAGTAGAATGGAATGGATAGGAATGGAATGGAATGGAATGGAATGTACTTCAATAGAATGGAATGGAGGGGAATGGAAAGGAATGGAATGGAATGGAATGGAATCGAATGGAATCGAATGGAATCGAATGGAATGGAGTGGAATAGAGTGGAATCAACGCGAATAGAACGGAACGGAACGGAACGGAACGGAACGGAACGGAACGGAATGGAATTGAGAGAAATGGAATGGAATCGAATGGAATCGATAGGAACCGAATGGAATGGAATGGAAGGGAATGGAATGGAATGGAATGGAATGGAATGGAATCAACCCGAGTAGAATGGAATGGATTGGAATGGAATGGAATGGAGTGGAATGGAATGGAATGGAGTGGAATGGAATGGAGTGGAGTGGAATGGAATGGAATGGAGTGGAATGGAATGGAATGGAATGGAATGGAATGGAATGGAATGGAATGGAATGGAATGGAATTCAATGGAATACAATGGAATAGAATGGAATGGAATGGAATGGAATGGAATGAACCCGAGTTGAACGGAATGGAATGGAATGGGATGGAATGGAATGGAATGGAATGGAATGGAATGGAATGGAATGGAATTGATTCGAATGGAATGGAATGGAATGGAATGGAATGGAATGGTATCGAAAGGAATGCAATGGAATGGAATGCAATGGAATGGAATGGAATGGAATGGAATGGAATGGAATGGAATGGAATGGAATGGAATCAACCCGAGTAGAATGGAGTGGATTGGAATGGAATGGAATGGAATGGAAAGGACTTCAATGGAATAGAATGGAATGGAATGGAATGGAATTGAATGGAATGGAATGGAATAGAATGGAATCGGATGGAATGGAGTGGAATGGAATGGAATGGAATGGAATAGAATGGAATGGAATGGAATGGAATGCAATGAAATGGAATGGAATCGAATGGAATCGAATGGAATGGACTGTAATGAAATGGAATGGAATGGAATGGAATGGAATGGAATGGAATGGAATGGAATGGAATGGAATTGAATGGAATCAACCCGAGTAGAAAGGAATGGATTGGAATGGAATGGAATGGAATGGAATCGAATGGAATGGAATGGAATAGAAAGGAATGGAAAGGAATGGAATGGACGCGAGTAGAAAGGAATGGAATTTAATGGAATGGAATGGAATGGAATGGAATGGAATGAAACCGGGTAGAAAGGAATGGAATGGAATGGAATGGAATGGAATGGAATGGAATGGAATGGAATGGAAACAACCCGAGTAGAATGGAATGGATAGGAATGGAATGGAATGGAATGGAATTGAATGTAATTCAATAGAATGGAATGGATGGGAATGGAAAGGAATGGAATGGAATGGAATGGAATCGAATGGAATCGAATGGAATCGAATGGAATGGAGTGGAATAGAGTGGAATCAACCCGAATAGAACGGAACGGAACGGAACGGAACGGAACGGAACGGAACGGAACGGAATCGAATGGAATGGAGTGAAATGGAATGGATTCGAATGGAATCGAATGGAACCGAATGGAATGGAAAGAAGGGAATTAAATGGAGTGGAATGGAATGGAATGGAATGGAATGGAATCAACCCGAGTAGAATGGAATGGATTGGAATGGAATGGAATGGAGGGGAATGGAATGGAATTCAATAGAATAGAATAGAATGGAATGGAATGGAATGGAATGGAATGGAATGGAATGGAATGGAATCGAATGGAATCGAATGGAATCGAATGGAATGGAGTGGAATAGAATGGAATCAACCTGAATAGAACGGAACGGAACGGAACGGAACGGAACGGAACGGAATGGAATTGAGTGAAATGGAATGGAATCGAATGGAATCGATAGGAACCGAATGGAATGGAATGGAAGGGAATGGAATGGAATGGAATGGAATGGAATGGAATCAACCCGAGTAGAATGGAATGGATTGGAATGGAATGGAATGGAGTGGAATGGAATGGAATGGAGTGGAATGGAATGGAGTGGAGTGGAATGGAATGGAATGGAGTGGAATGGAATGGAATGGAATGGAATGGAATGGAATGGAATGGAATGGAATGGAATTCAATGGAATACAATGGAATAGAATGGAATGGAATGGAATGGAATGGAATGAACCCGAGTTGAACGGAAAGGAATGGAATGGGATGGAATGGAATGGAATGGAATGGAATGGAATGGAATGGAATGGAATTGATTCGAATGGAATGGAATGGAATGGAATGGAATGGAAGGGTATCGAAAGGAATGCAATGGAATGGAATGCAATGGAATGGAATGGAATGGAATGGAATGGAATGGAATGGAATGGAATGGAATGGAATGGAATGGAATCAACCCGAGTAGAATGGAGTGGATTGGAATGGAATGGAATGGAATGGAATGGACTTCAGTGGAATAGAATGGAATGGAATGGAATGGAATTGAATGGAATCAACCCGAGTAGAACGGAATGGAATGGAATGGAAAGGAATGGAATGGAGTGAAATGGAATGGAATGGAATGGAATTCAATGGAAAGGAACGGAATGGAAAGGAATGGAATGGAATGGAATGGAATGGAATGGAATGGAATGGAATGGAATGGAGTGGAATGGAATGGAATGGGATGGAATGGAATGGAATGGAATTCAATGGAATAGAATGGAATGGAATGCAATTCAATGGAATAGAATGGAATGGAATGGAATGGAATGGAATCAACCCGAGTAGAAAGGAATGGAACGGAATGGAATGGAATGGAATGGAATGGAATGGAATGGAATGGAATGGAATGGAATGGAATGCAATGAAATGGAATGGAATCGAATGGAATCGAATGGAATGGACTGTAATGAAATGGAATGGAATGGAATGGAATGGAATGGAATGGAATGGAATGGAATGGAAAGGAATTGAATGGAATCAACCCGAGTAGAATGGAATTTATTGGAATGGAATGGAATGGAATGGAATCGAATGGAATGGAATGGAATAGAAAGGAATGGAAAGGAATGGAATGGACGCGAGTAGAACGGAATGGAATGGAATGGAATGGAATGGAATGGAATGGAATGGAATGGAATGAACCCGAGTAGAAAGGAATGGAATGGAATGGAATGGAATGGAATGGAATGGAATGGAATGGAATGGAATGGAAACAACCCGAGTAGAATGGAATGGATAGGAATGGAATGGAATGGAATGGAATGTACTTCAATAGAATGGAATGGAGGGGAATGGAAAGGAATGGAATGGAATGGAATGGAATCGAATGGAATCGAATGGAATCGAATGGAATGGAGTGGAATAGAGTGGAATCAACCCGAATAGAACGGTACGGAACGGAACGGAACGGAACGGAACGGAACGGAACCGAATGGAATGGAGTGAAATGGAATGGAATCGAATGGAATCGAATGGAACCGAATGGAATGGAAAGAAGGGAATTAAATGGAGTGGAATGGAATGGAATGGAATGGAATGGAATCAACCCGAGTAGAATGGAATGGATTGGAATGGAATGGAATGGAGTGGAATGGAATGGAATTCAATAGAATAGAATGGAATGGAATGGAATGGAATGGAATGGAATGGAATCGAATGGAATCGAATGGAATCGAATGGAATGGAGTGGAATAGAATGGAATCAACCTGAATAGAACGGAACGGAACGGAACGGAACGGAACGGAATGGAATTGAGTGAAATGGAATGGAATCGAATGGAATCGATAGGAACCGAATGGAATGGAATGGAAGGGAATGGAATGGAATGGAATGGAATGGAATGGAATCAACCCGAGTAGAATGGAATGGATTGGAATGGAATGGAATGGAGTGGAATGGAATGGAATGGAGTGGAATGGAATGGAGTGGAGTGGAATGGAGTGGAATGGAATGGAATGGAATGGAATGGAATGGAATGGAATGGAATGGAATGGAATGGAATGGAATCAACCCGAGTACAATGGAGTGGATTGGAATGGAATGGAATGGAATGGATTGGAATGGAATGGAATGCAATGAAATGGAATGGAATCGAATGGAATCGAATGCAATGGACTGTAATGAAATGGAATGGTATGGAATGGAATGGAATGGAATGGAATGGAATGGAATGGAATGGAATGTAATGCAATGAAATGGAATGGAATCGAATGGAATCGAATGGAATGGACTGTAAGGAAATGGAATGGAATGGAATGGAATGGAATGGAATGGAATGGAATGGAATGGAATGGAATGGAATTGAATGGAATCAACCCGAGTAGAAAGGAATGGATTGGAATGGAATGGAATGGAATGGAATCGAATGGAATGGAATGGAATAGAAAGGAATGGAAAGGAATGGAATGGACGCGAGTAGAAAGGAATGGAATGGAATGGAATGGAATGGAATGGAATGGAATGGAATGAAACCGAGTAGAAAGGAATGGAATGGAATGGAATGGAATGGAATGGAATGGAATGGAATGGAATGGAATGGAATGGAATGGAAACAACCCGAGTAGAATGGAATGGATAGGAATGGAATGGAATGGAATGGAATGTAATTCAATAGAATGGAATGGAGGGGAATGGAAAGGAATGGAATGGAATGGAATGGAATCGAATGGAATCGAATGGAATCGAATGGAATGGAGTGGAATAGAGTGGAATCAACCCGAATAGAACGGAACGGAACGGAACGGAACGGAAGGGAACGGAACGGAACGGAATCGAATGGAATGGAGTGAAATGGAATGGAATCGAATGGAATCGAATGGAACCGAATGGAATGGAAAGAAGGGAATTAAATGGAGTGGAATGGAATGGAATGGAATGGAATGGAATCAACCCGAGTAGAATGGAATGGATTGGAATGGAATGGAATGGAGTGGAATGGAATGGAATTCAATAGAATAGAATAGAATGGAATGGAATGGAATGGAATGGAATGGAATCGAATGGAATCGAATGGAATCGAATGGAATGGAGTGGAATAGAATGGAATCAACCTGAATAGAACGGAACGGAACGGAACGGAACGGAACGGAACGGAACGGAACGGAATGGAATTGAGTGAAATGGAATGGAATCGAATGGAATCGATAGGAACCGAATGGAATGGAATGGAAGGGAATGGAATGGAATGGAATGGAATGGAATGGAATCAACCCGAGTAGAATGGAATGGATTGGAATGGAATGGAATGGAGTGGAATGGAATGGAATGGAGTGGAATGGAATGGAGTGGAGTGGAATGGAATGGAATGGAGTGGAATGGAATGGAATGGAATGGAATGGAATGGAATGGAATGGAATGGAATGGAATGGAATGGAATTCAATGGAATACAATGGAATAGAATGGAATGGAATGGAATGGAATGGAATGAACCCGAGTTGAACGGAATGGAATGGAATGGGATGGAATGGAATGGAATGGAATGGAATGGAATGGAATGGAATGGAATGGAATCAACCCGAGTAGAATGGAGTGGATTGGAATGGAATGAAATGGAATGGAATGGACTTCAATGGAATAGAATGGAATGGAATGGAATGGAAGGGAATGGAATGGAATGGAATCGAATGGAATGGAATCAACCCGAGTAGAATGGAATGGATTGGAATGGAATGGAATGGAGTGGAATGGAATGGAATGGAGTGGAATGGAATGGAATGGAATCAACCCTAGTAGAATGGAATGGATTGGAATGGAACGGAATGGAGTGGAATGGAATGGAATGGAGTGGAATGGAATGGAATGGAATAGAATGGAATGGAATGGAATGGAATGGAATGGAATGGAATGGAATGGAATGGAATGGAATGGAATTCAATGGAATAGAATGGAATGGAATGGAATGGAATGGAATGGAATGAACCCGAGTTGAACGGAATGGAATGGAATGGGATGGAATGGAATGGAATGGAATGGAATGGAATGGAATGGAATGGAATGGAATTGATTCGAATGGAATGGAATGGAATGGAATGGAATGGAATGGAATGGAATGGTATCGAAAGGAATGGAATGGAATGGAATGGAATCGAATGGAATGGAATGGAATGGAATGGAATGGAATGGAATGGAATGGAATGGAATGGAATGGAATGGAATGGAATGGAATGGAATGGAATGGAATGGAATCAACCCGAGTAGAATGGAGTGGATTGGAATGGAATGGAATGGAATGGAATGGAATGGACTTCAATGGAATAGAATGGAATGGAATGGAATGGAATTGAATGGAATGGAATGGAATAGAATGGAATCGGATGGAATGGAGTGGAATGGAATGGAATGGAATGGAATGGAATGGAATGGAATGGAATCGAATGGAATGGAATGGAATGGAATGGAATGGAATGGAATGGAATGGAATGGAATCAACCCGAGGAGAACGGAATGGAATGGAATGGAATGGAATGGAATGGAATGGAATGGAATGGAATGGAATGGAATGGAATGGAATGGAATTCGATGGAATAGAATGGAATGGAATGGAATAGAATGGAATGGAATGGAATTGAATCGAATGGAATGGAATGGAATGGAATGGAATGGAATGGAATGGAATGGAATGGAATGGAATGGAATGTAATCAACCCGAGTAGAACGGAATGGATTGGAATGGAAAGGAAGGGAATGGAATGGAATGGAATGAATGCAATGGAATGGAATGGAATCGAATCGAATGGAATCGAATGCAATCGAATGGAATGGAACGGAATGGAATGGAATGGAATGGAATGGAATGGAATCAACCCGAGTAGAATGGAGTGGATTGGAATGGAATGGAATGGAATGGAATGGACTTCAATGGAATAGAATGGAATGGAATGGAATGGAATTGAATGGAATGGAATGGAATGTAATGTAATGGAATGGAATCGAATGGAATCAAATGGAATCGAATGGAATGGAATGGAATGGAATGGAATCGAATGGAATGGAACGGAATGGAATGGAATGGAATGGAATGGAATGGAATGGAATGGAATGGAATGGAATGGAATGGAATGGAATGGAATGGAATTCAATGGAATAGAATGGAATGCAATGAAATGGAATGGAATCAACCCGAGAAGAATGGAATGGATTGTAATGGAATGGAATGGAATGGAATGGAATGGAATGGAATGGAATGGAATGGAATGGAATCGAATGGAATGGAATGGAATGGAATGGAATGGAATGGAATGGAATGGAATGGAATGGAATGGAATGGAATGGAATCAACCCGAGTAGAAAGGAATGGAATGGAATGGAATGGAATGGAATGGAAAGGAATGGAATGGAATGGAATGGAATTCAATGGAATGGAATGGAATGGAATGGAAGGGAATGGAATCAACCCGAGTAGAACGGAATGGAATGGAATGGAATGGAATGGAATGGAATGGAATGGAATGGAATGGAATGGAATTCAATGGAATAGAATGGAATGGAATGGAATGGAATGGAATGAACCCGAGTAGAACGGAATGGAATGGAATGGAATGGAATGGAATGGAATGGAATGGAATGGAATGGAATGGAATGGAATGGAATGGAATGGAATGGAATTAACCCGAGTAGAATGGAATGGATTGGAATGGAATGGAATAGAGTGGAATGGAATGGAATTCAATAGAATAGAATGGAATGGAATGGAATGGAATGGAATGGAATCGAATGGAATCGAATGGAATCGAATGGAATGGAGTGGAATAGAATGGAATCAACCCGAGTAGAATGGAATGGAATGGAACGGAACGGAGCGGAACGGAACGGAACGGAACGGAACGGAACGGAATGGAATTGAGTGAAATGGAATGGAATCGAATGGAATCGAAAGGAACCGAATGGAATGGAATGGAAGGGAATGGAATGGAATGGAATGGAATGGAATGGAATCAACCCGAGTAGAATGGAATGGATTGGAATGGAATGGAATGGAGTGGAATGGAATGGAATGGAATGGAATTCTATGGAATAGAATGGAATGGAATGGAATGGAATGGAATGAACCCGAGTTGAACGGAATGGAATGGAATGGGATGGAATGGAATGGAATGGAATGGAATGGAATGGAATGGAATGGAATGGAATGGAATTGATTTGAATGGAATGGAATAGAATGGAATGGAATGGAATGGTATCGAAAGAAATGGAATGGAATGGAATGCAAGGGAATGGAATCGAATGGAATGGAATGGAATGGAATGGAATGGAATGGAATGGAATGGAATGGAATGGAATCAACCCGAGTAGAATGGAATGGATTGGAATGGAAAGGAATGGAGTGGAATGAAATGGAAAGGAGTGGAATGGAATGGAATGGAATAGAATGGAATGGAATGGAATGGAATGGAATGGAATGGAATGGAATGGAATGGACTTCCATGGAATAGAATGGAATGGAATGGAATGGAATTGAATGGAATGGAATGGAATAGAATGGAATCGGATGGAATGGAGTGGAATGGAATGGAATGGAATGGAATGGAATGGAATGGAATTGCATGGAATCAACCCGAGTAGAACGGAATGGAATGGAATGGAATGGAATGGAATGGAATGGAATGGAATGGAATGGAATGGAATGGAATGGAATGGAATGGAATTCAATGGAATAGAATGGAATGGAATGGAATAGAATGGAATGGAATGGAATTGAATCGAATGGAATGGAATGGAATGGAATGGAATCGAATGGAATGGAATGGAATGGAATGGAATGGAATGGAATGGAATGGAATGGAATGTAATCAACCCGAGTAGAACGGAATGGATTGGAATGGAAAGGAATGGAATGGAATGGAATGGAATGGAATGAATGGAATGGAATGGAATGGAATGGAATCGAATGGAATCGAATGGAATCGAATGGAATGGAACGGAATGGAATGGAATGGAATGGAATGGAATGGAATCAACCCGAGTAGAATGGAGTGGATTGGAATGGAATGGAATGGAATGGAATGGACTTCAATGGAATAGAATGGAATGGAATGGAATGGAATGGAATGGAATGAACCCGAGTTGAACGGAATGGAATGGAATGGGATGGAATGGAATGGAATGGAATGGAATGGAATGGAATGGAATTGATTCGAATGGAATGGATTGGAATGGAATGGAATGGAATGGTATCGAAAGGAATCGAATGGAATGGAATGCAATGGAATGGAATCGAATGGAATGGAATGGAATGGAATGGAATGGAATGGAATGGAATGGAATGGAATGGAATCAACCCGAGTAGAATGGAGTGGATTGGAATGGAATGGAATGGAATGGAATGGACTTCAATGGAATAGAATGGAATGGAATGGAATGGAATTGAATGGAATGGAATGGAATAGAATGGAATCGGATGGAATGGAGTGGAATGGAATGGAATGGAATGGAATGGAATGGAATGGAATGGAATCGAATGGAATGGAATGGAATGGAAAGGAATGGAATGGAATGGAATGGAATGGAATCAACCCGAGTAGAACGGAATGGAATGGAATGGAATGGAATGGAATGGAATGGAATGGAATGGAATGGAATGGAATGGAATGGAATTCAATGGAATAGAATGGAATGGAATGGAATGGAATGGAATGAACCCGAGTAGAACGGAATGGAATGGAATGGAATGGAATGGAATGGAATCAACCCGAGTAGAATGGAATGGATTGGAATGGAATGGAATGGAGTGGAATGGAATGGAATTCAATAGAATAGAATGGAATGTAATGGAATGGAATGGAATGGAATGGAATCGAATGGAATCGAATGGAATCGAATGGAATGGAATGGAATAGAATGGAATCAACCTGAATAGAACGGAACGGAACGGAACGGAACGGAACGGAATGGAATTGAGTGAAATGGAATGGAATCGAATGGAATCGAAAGGAACCGAATGGAATGGAATGGAAGGGAATGGAATGGAATGGAATGGAATGGAATGGAATCAACCCGAGTAGAATGGAATGGATTGGAATGGAATGGAAAGGAGTGGAATGGAATGGAATGGAGTGGAATGGAATGGAATGGAATGGAATGGAATGGAATGGAATGGAATGGAATGGAACTCAATGGAATAGAATGGAATGGAATGGAATGGAATGGAATGAACCCGAGTTGAACGGAATGGAATGGAATGGGATGGAATGGAATGGAATGGAATGGAATGGAATGGAATGGAATGGAATGGAATGGAATGGAATGGAATGGAATTGATTCGAATGGAATGGAATGGAATGGAATCGAATGGAATGGAATGGAATGGAATGGAATGGAATGGAATGGAATCAACCCGAGTAGAAAGGAATGGAATGGAATGGAATGGAATGGAAAGGAATGGAATGGAATGGAATGGAATTCAATGGAATGGAATGGAATGGAATGGAAGGGAATGGAATCAACCCGAGTAGAACGGAATGGAATGGAATGGAATGGAATGGAATGGAATGGAATGGAATGGAATGGAATGGAATTCAATGGAATAGAATGGAATGGAATGGAATGGAATGGAATGAACCCGAGTAGAACGGAATGGAATGGAATGGAATGGAATGGAATGGAATGGAATGGAATGGAATGGAATGGAATGGAATGGAATCAACCCGAGTAGAATGGAATGGATTGGAATGGAATGGAATGGAGTGGAATGGAATGGAATTCAATAGAATAGAATGGAATGTAATGGAATGGAATGGAATGGAATGGAATCGAATGGAATCGAATGGAATCGAATGGAATGGAGTGGAATAGAATGGAATCAACCTGAATAGAACGGAACGGAACGGAACGGAACGGAACGGAATGGAATTGAGTGAAATGGAATGGAATTGAATGGAATCGAAAGGAACCGAATGGAATGGAATGGAAGGGAATGGAATGGAATGGAATGGAATGGAATGGAATCAACCCGAGTAGAATGGAATGGATTGGAATGGAATGGAAAGGAGTGGAATGGAATGGAATGGAGTGGAATGGAATGGAATGGAATGGAATGGAATGGAATGGAATGGAATGGAATGGAATGGAATTCAATGGAATAGAATGGAATGGAATGGAATGGAATGAACCCGAGTTGAACGGAATGGAATGGAATGGGATGGAATGGAATGGAATGGAATGGAATGGAATGGAATGGAATGGAATTGATTCGAATGGAATGGAATGGAATGGAATGGAATGGAATGGTATCGAAAGAAATGGAATGGAATGGAATGCAATGGAATGGAATCGAATGGAATGGAATGGAATGGAATGGAATGGAATGGAATGGAATGGAATGGAATGGAATGGAATGGAATCAACCCGAGTAGAATGGAATGGATTGGAATGGAATGGAATGGAGTGGAATGGAATGGAAAGGAGTGGAATGGAATGGAATGGAATAGAATGGAATGGAATGGAATGGAATGGAATGGAATGGAATGGAATGGAATGGAATGGAATGGACTTCAATGGAATAGAATGGAATGGAATCGAATGGAATGGAATGGAATGGAATGGAATGGAATGGAATGGAATGGAATGGAATGGAATCAACCCGAGTAGAATGGAATGGATTGGAATGGAATGGAATGGAGTGGAATGGAATGGAAAGGAGTGGAATGGAATGGAATGGAATGGAATGGAATGGAATGGAATGGAATGGAATCAACCCGAGTAGAACGGAATGGAATGGAATGGAATGGAATGGAATGGAATGGAATGGAATGGAATGGAATGGAATTCAATGGAATAGAATGGAATGGAATGGAATAGAATGGAATGGAATGGAATTGAATCGAATGGAATGGAATGGAATGGAATGGAATGGAATGGAATGGAATGGAATCAACCCGAGTAGAACGGAATGGATTGGAATGGAAAGGAATGGAATGGAATGGAATGGAATGAATGGAATGGAATGGAATGGAATGGAATCGAATGGAATCGAATGGAATCGAATGGAATGGAACGGAATGGAATGGAATGGAATGGAATGGACTTCAATGGAATAGAATGGAATGGAATGGAATGGAATTGAATTGAATGGAATGGAATAGAATGGAATCGGATGGAATGGAGTGGAATGGAATGGAATGGAATGGAATGGAATGGAATGGAATGGAATCGAATGGAATGGAATGGAATGGAATGGAATGGAATGGAATGGAATGGAATGGAATGGAATCAACCCGAGTAGAACGGAATGGAATGGAATGGAATGGAATGGAATGGAATCGAATGGAATTGAATGGAATCGAATGGAATGGAATGGAATGGAATGGAATGGAATGGAATGGAATCGAATGGAATCGAATGGAATCGAATGGAATTGAATGGAATCAAAAGTAATGGAATGGAATCGAATGTAATCAACCCGAGTAGAACGGAATGGAATGGAATGGAATGGAATGGAATGGAATGGAATGGAATGGAATTGAGTGGAATGGAATGGAATGGAATGGAATGGAATGGAATGGAATGGAATGGAATGGAATGGAATCAACACGAGTAGAACGGAATGGAATGGAATGGAATGGAATGGAATGGAATGGAATGGAATGGAATGGAATGGAATTCAATGGAATGGAATGGAATAGAATGGAATCAACCCGAGTAGAACGGAATGGAATGGAATGGAAAGGAATGGAATGGAGTGGAATGGAATGGAATGGAATGGAATTCAATGGAAAGGAACGGAATGGAAAGGAATGGAATGGAATGGAATGGAATGGAATGGAATGGAATGGAATGGAATGGAGTGGAATGGAATGGAATGGAATGGAATGGAATGGAATTCAATGGAATAGAATGGAATGGAATGGAATGGAATGGAATCAACCCGAGTAGAAAGGAATGGAATGGAATGGAATGGAATGGAATGGAATGGAATGGAATGGAATTGAATGGAATGGAATGGAACGGAATGCAATGAAATGGAATGCAATCGAATGGAATCGAACGGAATGGACTGTAATGAAATGGAATGGAATGGAATGGAATGGAATGGAATGGAATGGAATGGAATGGAATGGAATGGAATCAACCAGAGTAGAATGGAATGGATTGGAATGGAATGGAATGGAATGGAGTCGAATGGAATGGAATGGAATAGAAAGGAGTGGAAAGGAATGGAATGGACGCGAGTAGAACGGAATAGAATGGAAAGGAATGGAATGGAATGGAATGGAATGGAATGGAATGAACCCGAGTAGAAAGGAATGGAATGGAATGGAATGGAATGGAATGGAATGGAATGGAATGGAATGGAATGGAAACAACCCGAGTAGAATGGAATGGATAGGAATGGAATGGAATGGAATGGAATGTAATTCAATAGAATGGAATGGAGGGGAATGGAAAGGAATGGAATGGAATGGAATGGAATCGAATGGAATCGAATGGAATCGAATGGAATGGAGTGGAATAGAGTGGAATCAACCCGAATAGAACGGAATGGAACGGAACGGAACGGAACGGAACGGAACCGAATGGAATGGAGTGAATTGGAATGGAATCGAATGGAATCGAATGGAACCAAATGGAATGGAAAGAAGGGAATTAAATGGATTGGAATGGAATGGAATGGAATGGAATGGAATGGAATCAACCCGAGTAGAATGGAATGGATTGGAATGGAATGGAATGGAGTGGAATGGAATGGAATTCAATAGAATAGAATGGAATGGAATGGAATGGAATGGAATGGAATGGAATGGAATCGAATGGAATCGAATGGAATCGAATGGAATGGAGTGGAATAGAATGGAATCAACCTGAATAGAACAGAACGGAACGGAACGGAACGGAACGGAACGGAATGGAATTGAGTGAAATGGAATGGAATCGAATGGAATCGATAGGAACCGAATGGAATGGAATGGAAGGGAATGGAATGGAATGGAATGGAATGGAATGGAATGGAATCAACCCGAGTAGAATGGAATGGATTGGAATGGAATGGAATGGAGTGGAATGGAATGGAATGGAGTGGAATGGAATGGAATGGAATGGAATGGAATGGAATGGAATGGAATTCAATGGAATTCAATGGAAAAGAATGGAATGGAATGGAATGAACCCGAGTTGAACGGAATGGAATGGAATGGGATGGAATGGAATGGAATGGAATGGAATGGAATGGAATGGAATGGAATTGATTCGAATGGAATGGAATGGAATGGAATGGAATGGAATGGAATGGAATGGTATCGAAAGGAATGGAATGGAATGGAATGCAATGGAATGGAATCGAATGGAATGGAATGGAATGGAATGGAATGGAATGGAATGGAATGGAATGGAATGGAATGGAATGGAATGGAATGGAATCAACCCGAGTAGAATGGAGTGGATTGGAATGGAATGGAATGGAATGGAATGGACTTCAATGGAATAGAATGGAATGGAATGGAATGGAATTGAATGGAATGGAATGGAATAGAATGGAATCGGATGGAATGGAGTGGAATGGAATGGAATGGAATGGAATGGAATGAAATGGAATCGAATGGAATGGAATCGAATGGAATGGAATGGAATGGAATGGAATGGAATGGAATGGAATGGAATCAACCCGAGTAGAACGGAATGGAATGGAATGGAATGGAATGGAATGGAATGGAATGGAATGGAATGGAATTCAATGGAATAGAATGGAATGGAATGGAATAGAATGGAATGGAATGGAATGGAATCGAATGGAATGGAATGGAACGGAATGGAACAGAAAGGAATGGAATGGAATGGAATGGAATGGAATGGAATGGAATGGAATGGAATGGAATGGAATGTAATCAACCCGAGTAGAACGGAATGGATTGGAATGGAAAGGAATGGAATGGAATGGAATGGAATGAATGGAATGGAATGGAATGGAATGGAATCGAATGGAATCGAATGGAATCGAATGGAATGGAACGGAATGGAATGGAATGGAATGGAATGGACTTCAATGGAATAGAATGGAATGGAATGGAATGGAATTGAATTGAATGGAATGGAATAGAATGGAATCGGATGGAATGGAGTGGAATGGAATCGAATGGAATGGAATGGAATGGAATGGAATGGAATGGAATGGAATGGAATGGAATGGAATGGAATCAAACCGAGTAGAACGGAATGGAATGGAATGGAATGGAATGGAATGGAATCGAATGGAATTGAATGGAATCGAATGGAATGGAATGGAATGGAATGTAATGGAATGGAATGGAATGGAATGGAATGGAATGGAATCGAATGGAATTGAATGGAATCAAAAGTAATGGAATGGAATCGAATGTAATCAACCCGAGTAGAACGGAATGGAATGGAATGGAATGGAATGGAATGGAATGGAATGGAATTGAGTGGAATGGAATGGAATGGAATGGAATGGAATGGAATGGAATGGAATGGAATGGAATGGAATCGAATGGAATGGAATGGAATGGAATCAACACGAGTAGAACGGAATGGAATGGAATGGAATGGAATGGAATGGAATGGAATGGAATTCAATGGAATGGAATGGAATGGAATGGAATCAACCCGAGTAGAACGGAATGGAATGGAATGGAAAGGAATGGAATGGAGTGGAATGGAATGGAATGGAATGGAATTCAATGGAAAGGAACGGAATGGAAAGGAATGGAATGGAATGGAATGGAATGGAATGGAATGGAATGGAATGGAATGGAGTGGAATGGAATGGAATGGAATGGAATGGAATGGAATTCAATGGAATAGAATGGAATGGAATGGAATGGAATGGAATCAACCCGAGTAGAAAGGAATGGAACGGAATGGAATGGAATGGAATGGAATGGAATGGAATTGAATGGAATGGAATGGAATGGAATGCAATGAAATGGAATGCAATCGAATGGAATCGAATGGAATGGACTGTAAGGAAATGGAATGGAATGGAATGGAATGGAATGGAATGGAATGGAATGGAATGGAATGGAATGGAATCAACCAGAGTAGAATGGAATGGATTGGAATGGAATGGAATGGAATGGAGTCGAATGGAATGGAATGGAATAGAAAGGAGTGGAAAGGAATGGAATGGACGCGAGTAGAAAGGAATGGAATGGAATGGAATGGAATGGAATGGAATGGAATGGAATGGAATGAACCCGAGTAGAAAGGAATGGAATGGAATGGAATGGAATGGAATGGAATGGAATGGAATGGAATGGAATGGAAACAACCCGAGTAGAATGGAATGGATAGGAATGGAATGGAATGGAATGGAATGTAATTCAATAGAATGGAATGGAGGGGAATGGAAAGGAATGGAATGGAATGGAATGGAATCGAATGGAATCGAATGGAATCGAATGGAATGGAGTGGAATAGAGTGGAATCAACCCGAATAGAACGGAATGGAACGGAACGGAACGGAACGGAACGGAACCGAATGGAATGGAGTGAATTGGAATGGAATCGAATGGAATCGAATGGAACCGAATGGAATGGAAAGAAGGGAATTAAATGGATTGGAATGGAATGGAATGGAATGGAATGGAATGGAATGGAATCAACCCGAGTAGAATGGAATGGATTGGAATGGAATGGAATGGAGTGGAATGGAATGGAATTCAATAGAATAGAATGGAATGGAATGGAATGGAATGGAATGGAATGGAATCGAATGGAATCGAATGGAATCGAATGGAATGGAGTGGAATAGAATGGAATCAACCTGAATAGAACAGAACGGAACGGAACGGAACGGAACGGAACGGAATGGAATTGAGTGAAATGGAATGGAATCGAATGGAATCGATAGGAACCGAATGGAATGGAATGGAAGGGAATGGAATGGAATGGAATGGAATGGAATGGAATCAACCCGAGTAGAATGGAATGGATTGGAATGGAATGGAATGGAGTGGAATGGAATGGAATGGAGTGGAATGGAATGGAATGGAATGGAATGGAATGGAATGGAATGGAATGGAATGGAATGGAATTCAATGGAATTCAATGGAATAGAATGGAATGGAATGGAATGAACCCGAGTTGAACGGAATGGAATGGAATGGGATGGAATGGAATGGAATGGAATGGAATGGAATGGAATGGAATGGAATTGATTCGAATGGAATGGAATGGAATGGAATGGAATGGAATGGAATGGAATGGTATCGAAAGGAATGGAATGGAATGGAATGCAATGGAATGGAATCGAATGGAATGGAATGGAATGGAATGGAATGGAATGGAATGGAATGGAATGGAATGGAATGGAATGGAATGGAATCAACCCGAGTAGAATGGAGTGGATTGGAATGGAATGGAATGGAATGGAATGGACTTCAATGGAATAGAATGGAATGGAATGGAATGGAATTGAATGGAATGGAATGGAATAGAATGGAATCGGATGGAATGGAGTGGAATGGAATGGAATGGAATGGAATGGAATGGAATGGAATCGAATGGAATGGAATCGAATGGAATGGAATGGAACGGAATGGAATGGAATGGAATGGAATGGAATCAACCCGAGTAGAACGGAATGGAATGGAATGGAATGGAATGGAATGGAATGGAATGGAATGGAATGGAATTCAATGGAATAGAATGGAATGGAATGGAATAGAATGGAATGGAATGGAATGGAATCGAATGGAATGGAATGGAACGGAATGGAACAGAACGGAATGGAATGGAATGGAATGGAATGGAATGGAATGGAATGGAATGGAATGGAATGCAATGAAATGGAATGGAATCGAATGGAATCAACCCGAGTAGAATGGAATGGATTGGAATGGAATGGAATGGAATCGAAACGAATGGAATGGAATGGAATAGAAAGGAATGGAAAGGAATGGAATGGACGCGAGTAGAACGGAATGGAATGGAATGGAATGGAATGGAATGGAATGGAATGGAATGAAACCGAGTAGAAAGGAATGGAATGGAATGGAATGGAATGGAATGGAATGGAATGGAATGGAATGGAATGGAATGGAAACAACCCGAGTAGAATGGAATGGATAGGAATGGAATGGAATGGAATGGAATGTAATTCAATAGAATGGAATGGAGGGGAATGGAAAGGAATGGAATGGAATGGAATGGAATCGAATGGAATCGAATGGAATCGAATGGAATGGAGTGGAATAGAGTGGAATCAACCCGAATAGAACGGAACGGAACGGAACGGAACGGAACGGAACGGAACCGAATGGAATGGAGTGAAATGGAATGGAATAGAATGGAATCGAATGGAACCGAATGGAATGGAAAGAAGGGAATTAAATGGAGTGGAATGGAATGGAATGGAATGGAATGGAATCAACCCGAGTAGAATGGAATGGATTGGAATGGAATGGAATGGAGTGGAATGGAATGGAATTCAATAGAATAGAATGGAATGGAATGGAATGGAATGGAATGGAATGGAATCGAATGGAAACGAATGGAATCGAATTGAATGGAGTGGAATAGAATGGAATCAACCTGAATAGAACGGAACGGAACGGAACGGAACGGAACGGAACGGAATGGAATTGAGAGAAATGGAATGGAATCGAATGGAATCGATAGGAACCGAATGGAATGGAATGGAAGGGAATGGACTTCAATGGAATAGAATGGAATGGAATGGAATTGAATTGAATGGAATGGAATGGAATGTAATGGAATGGAATGGAATCTAATGGAATCGAATGGAATCGAATGGAATGGAATGGAATGGAATGGAATCGAATGGAATGGAACGGAATGGAATGGAATGGAATGGAATGGAATGGAATCAACCCGAGAAGAATGGAATGGATTGTAATGGAATGGAATGGAATGGAATGGAATGGAATGGAATGGAATGGAATGGAATGGAATCGAATGGAATGGAATGGAATGGAAAGGAATGGAATGGAATGGAATGGAATAGAATCAACCCGAGTAGAAAGGTATGGAATGGAATGGAATAGAATGGAAAGGAATGGAATGGAATGGAATGGAATTCAATGGAATGGAATGGAATGGAATGGAAGGGAATGGAATCAACCCGAGTAGAACGGAATGGAATGGAATGGAATGGAATGGAATGGAATGGAATGGAATGGAATGGAATGGAATGGAATTCAATGGAATAGAATGGAATGGAATGGAATGGAATGGAATGGAAAGAACCCGAGTAGAACGGAATGGAATGGAATGCAATGAAATGGAATGGAATGGAATGGAATGGAATGGAATGGAATGGAATGGAATGGAATCAACCAGAGTAGAATGGAATGGATTGGAATGGAATGGAATGGAATGGAATGGAATTCTATGGAATAGAATGAAATGAAATGGAATGGAAAGCAATGGAATGGAATGGAAAGGAATGGAAAGGAATGGAATGGAATGGAATGGAATGGAATGGAATGGAATGGAATGAACCCGAGTAGAACGGAATGGAATGGAATGGAATGGAATGGAATGGAATGTAATTCAATAAAATAGAATGGAAGGGAATGGAAAGGAATGGAAAGGAATGGAATGGAATGGAATGGAATCGAATGGAATCGAATGGAATCGAATGGAATGGAGTGGAATAGAATGGAATCAACCCGAATAGAACGGAACGGAACGGAACAGAACGGAACAGAACGGAATGGAATGGAGTGAAATGGAATGGAATCAAATGGAATCGAATGGAACAGAATGGAATGGAATGGAAGGGAATGGAATGCAATGGAATGGAATGGAATGGAATGGAATCAACCCGAGTAGAATGGAATGGACTGGAATGGAATGGAATGGAATGGAATGGAATGGAATGGAATGGAATGGAATCAACCCGAGTAGAACGGAATGGAATGGAACGGAATGGAATGGAATGGAATGGAATGGAATGGAATGGAATGGAATCAACCCGAGTAGAACGGAATGGAATGGAATGGAATGGAATGGAATGGAATGGAATGGAATGGAATGGAATGGAATGGAATGGAATGGAATCAACGCGAGTAGATTGGAATGGATTGGAATGGAATGAAATGGAATGGAATGGAATTCAATGGAAAAAATGAAATGGAATGGAATGGAATGGAATGGAATGGAATAGAATCGAATGGAATCGAATGGAATCGAATGGAATGGAGTGGAATAGAATGGAATCAACCCGAGTAGAATGGAATGGAATGGAATGGAACGGAACGGAACGGAACGGAACGAAACGGAACGGAATGGAATGGAGTGAAATGGAATGGAATCGAATGGAATCGAACGGAACCGAATGGAAAGGAAAGAAGGGAACGGAATGGAATGGAATGGAATGGAATGGAAAGGAATCAACCCGAGTAGAATGGAATGGATTGGAATGGAATGGAATGGAATGGAAAGGAATTCAATGGAATAGAATGAAATGGGAAGGAATGGAATGGAATGGAATGGAATCGAATGGAATCGAATGGAATCGAATGGAATGGAGTGGAAGAGAATGGAATCAACTCGAGTAGAACGGAATGGAATGGAACGGAATGGAACGGAATGGAACGGAATGAAACGGAACGGAATGGAATGGAGTGAAATGGAATGGAATCAACCCTAGTAGAATGTAATGGATTGGAATGGAATGGAATGGAATGGAATGGAATGGAATGGAATCGAATGGAATCGAATGGAATGGAATGGAATGGAATGGAATCAACCCGAGTAGAACGGAATGGAATGGAATGGAATGGAATGGAATGGAATCAACCCGAGTAGAACGGAATGGAATGGAATGGAATGGAATGGAATGGAATGGAATGGAATGGAATGGAATGGAATGGAATCGAATGGAATTGAATGGAATCAAATGGAATGGAATGGAATCGAATGTAATCAACCCGAGTAGAACGGAATGGAATGGAATGGAATGGAATGGAATGGAACGGAATGGAATGGAATTGAGTGGAATGGAATGGAATGGAATGGAATGGAATGGAATGGAATGGAATGGAATGGAATCAACACGAGTAGAACGGAATGGAATGGAATGGAATGGAATGGAATGGAATGGAGTGGAATTCAATGGAATGGAATGGAATGGAATGGAATCAACCCGAGTAGAACGGAATGGAATGGAATGGAAAGGAATGGAATGGAGTGGAATGGAAAGGAATGGAATGGAATTCAATGGAATGGAACGGAATGGAATGGAATGGAATGGAATGGAATGGAATGGAATGGAATGGAATGGAATGGAGTGGAGTGGAATGGAATGGAATGGAATGGAATGGAATGGAATGGAATTCAATGGAATAGAATGGAATGGAATGGAATGGAATGGAATCAACCCGAGTAGAAAGGAATGGAACGGAATGGAATGCAATGAAATGGAATGGAATCGAATGGAATCGAATGGAATGGACTGTAATGAAATGGAATGGAATGGAATGGAATGGAATGGAATGGAATGGAATGGAATGGAATGGAATGGAATGGAATTGAATGGAATCAACCCGAGTAGAATGGAATGGATTGGAATGGAATGGAATGGAATGGAATCGAATGGAATGGAATGGAATGGAATGGAATGGAATGAACCCGAGTAGAACGGAATGGAATGGAATGGAATGGAATGGAATGGAATGGAATGGAATCAACCCGAGTAGAATGGAATGGATAGGAATGGAATGGAATGGAATGGAATGTAATTCAATAGAATGGAATGGAGGGGAATGGAAAGGAATGGAATGGAAAGGAATGGAATCGAATGGAATCGAACGGAATCGAATGGAATTGAGTGGAATAGAGTGGAATCAACCCGAATAGAACGGAACGGAACGGAACGGAACGGAATGGAATGGAGTGAAATGGAATGGAATCAAATGGAGTCGAATGGAACCGAATGGAATGGAATGGAAGGGAATGGAATGGAATGGAATGGAATGGAATGGAATGGAATGGAATGGAATGGAATGGAATGGAATCAACCCGAGTAGAACGGAGTGGAATGGAATGGAATGGAATGGAATGGAATGGAATGCAATGGAATGGAATGGAATGGAATGGAATGGAATGGAATGGAATGGAATGGAATCAACCCGAGTAGAACGGAATGGAATGGAATGGAATGGAATGGAATGGAATGGAATGGAATGGAATGGAATGGAATCAACCCGAGTAGAACGGAATGGAATGGAATGGAATGGAATGGAATCGAATGGAATGGAATGGAATGGAATGGAATGGAATGGAATGGAATTCAATGGAATAGAATGGAATGGAATGGAATGGAATGGAATGGAATGAACCCGAGTAGAACGGAATGGAATGGAATGGAATTGAATGGAATGGAATGGAATGGAATGGAATCGAATGGAATCGAATGGAATCGAATGGAATGGAATGGAATGGAATGGAATGGAATGGAATGGAATGGAATGGAATCGAATGGAATGGAATGGAAAGGAATGGAATGGAATGGAATGGAATGGAATGGAATGGAATGGAATGAACCCGAGTAGAACGGAATGGAATGGAATGGAATGGAATGTAATGTAATGGAATGGAATGGAATGGAATCAACCCGAGTAGAATGGAATGGATAGGAATGGAATGGAATGGAATGGAATGGAATTCAATAGAATGGAATGGAGGGGAATGGAAAGGAATGGAATGGAAAGGAATGGAATCGAATGGAATCGAACGGAATCGAATGGAATGGAGTGGAATAGAGTGGAATCAACCCGAATAGAACGGAACGGAACGGAACGGAACGGAACGGAATGGAATGGAGTGAAATGGAATGGAATCAAATGGAGTCGAATGGAACGGAATGGAATGGAATGGAAGGGAATGGAATGGAATGGAATGGAATGGAATGGAATGGAATGGAATGGAATGGAATGGAATGGAATGGAATCAACCCGAGTAGAACGGAGTGGAATGGAATGGAATGGAATGGAATGGAATGGAATGGAATGCAATGGAATGGAATGGAATGGAATGGAATGGAATGGAATGGAATGGAATGGAATGGAATGGAATGGAATCAACCCGAGTAGAACGGAATGGAATGGAATGGAATGGAATGGAATGGAATGGAATGGAATGGAATGGAATCAACCCGAGTAGAACGGAATGGAATTTAATGGAATGGAATGGAATGGTATGGAATGGAATGGAATGGAATGGAATGGAATGGAATGGAATGGAATGGAATTCAATGGAATAGAATGGAATGGAATGGAATGGAATGGAATGGAATGAACCCGAGTAGAACGGAATGGAATGGAATGGAATTGAATGGAATGGAATGGAATGGAATGGAATGGAATGGAATGGAATCGAATGGAATCGAATGGAATGGAATGGAATGGAATGGAATGGAATGGAATGGAATCGAATGGAATGCAATGGAATGGAAGCGAATTGAATGGAATGGAATGGAATGGAATGGAATGGAATGGAATGGAATGGAATGGAATCAACCCGAGTAGATTGGAATGGATTGGAATGGAATGGAATGGAATGGAATGGAATGGAATTCTATGGAATAGAATGAAATGAAATGGAATGGAATGGAATGGAATGGAATGGAAAGGAATGGAATGGAATGGAATGGAATGGAATGGAATGGAATGGAATGGAATGGAATGAACCCGAGTAGAACGGAATGGAATGGAATGGAATGGAATGGAATGGAATGGAATGGAATGGAATGGAATGGAATGGAATGGAATGGAATGGAATGGAATGGAATCAACCCGAGTAGAACGGAGTTTAATGGAATGGAATGGAATGGAATGGATTGGAATGCAATGGAATGGAATGGAATGGAATGGAATGGAATGGAATGGAATGGAATGGAATGGAATGGAATCAACCTGAGTAGAACGGAATGGAATGGAATGGAATGGAATGGAATGGAATGGAATGGAATGGAATGGAATGGAATCAACCCGAGTAGAACGGAATGGAATGGAATGGAATGGAATGGAATGGAATGGAATGGAATGGAATGGAATGGAATGGAATGGAATTCAATGGAATAGAATGGAATGGAATGGAATGGAATGGAATGGAATGAACCCGAGTAGAACGGAGTGGAATGGAATGGAATGGAATGGAATGGAATGGAATGCAATGGAATGGAATGGAATGGAATGGAATTGAATTGAATGGAATGGAATGGAATGGAATCAACCCGAGTAGAACGGAATGGAATGGAATGGAATGGAATGGAATGGAATGGAATGGAATGGAATGGAATGGAATGGAATCAACCCGAGTAGAACGGAATGGAATGGAATGGAATGGAATGGAATGGAATGGAATGGAATGGAATGGAATGGAATGGAATGGAATGGAATTCAATGGAATAGAATGGAATGGAATGGAATGGAATGGAATGGAATTTAATGAACCCGAGTAGAACGGAATGGAATGGAATGGAATTGAATGGAATGGAATGGAATGGAATGGAATGGAATCGAATCGAATGGAATCGAATGGAATGGAATGGAATGGAATGGAATGGAATGGAATGGAATCGAATGGAATGGAATGGAATGGAAGCGAATGGAATGGAATGGAATGGAATGGAATGGAATGGAATGGAATGGAATCAACCCGAGTAGATTGGAATGGATTGGAATGGAATGGAATGGAATGGAATGGAATTCTATGGAATAGAATGAAATGAAATGGAATGGAATGGAATGGAATGGAATGGAAAGGAATGGAATGGAATGGAATGGAATGGAATGGAATGGAATGGAATGAACCCGAGTAGAACGGAATGGAATGGAATGGAATGGAATGGAATGGAATGGAATGGAATTCAATAGAATAGAATGGAAGGGAATGGAAAGGAATGGAAAGGAATGGAATGGAATGGAATGGAATCGAATGGAATCGAATGGAATCGAATGGAATGGAGTGGAATAGAATGGAATCAACCCGAATAGAACGGAACGGAACGGAACAGAACGGAACAGAACGGAATGGAATGGAGTGAAATGGAATGGAATCAAATGGAATCGAATGGAACAGAATGGAATGGAATGGAAGGGAATGGAATGCAATGGAATGTAATGGAATGGAATGGAATTCAATGGAATAGAATGGAATGGAATGGAATGGAATGGAATGGAATGGAATGAACCCGAATAGAACGGAATGGAATGGAATGGAATTGAATGGAATGGAATGGAATTGAATGGAATCGAATGGAATTGAATGGAATGGAATGGAATGGAATGGAATGGAATGGAATCGAATGGAATGGAATGGAATGGAATGGAATGGAATGGAATGGAATGGAATCGAATGGAATGGAATGGAATGGAAGCGAATGGAATGGAATGGAATGGAATGGAATGGAATGGAATGGAATGGAATGGAATCAACCCGAGTAGATTGGAATGGATTGGAATGGAATGAAATGGAATGGAATGGAATGGAATTCAATGGAAAAAATGAAATGGAATGGAATGGAATGGAATGGAATGGAATGGAATGGAATAGAATCGAATGGAATCGAATGGAATCGAATGGAATGGAGTGGAATAGAATGGAATCAACCCGAGTAGAATGGAATGGAATGGAACGGAACGGAATGGAACGGAACGGAACGGAACGGAACGGAATGGAATGGAGTGAAATGGAATGGAATCGAATGGAATCGAACGGAACCGAATGGAATGGAAAGAAGGGAACGGAATGGAATGGAATGGAATGGAATGGAATGGAATCAACCCGAGTAGAATGGAATGGATTGGAATGGAATGGAATGGAATGGAAAGGAATTCAATGGAATAGAATGAAATGGAATGGAATGGAATGGAATGGAATGGAATCGAATGGAATCGAATGGAATCGAATGGAATGGAGTGGAAGAGAATGGAATCAACTCGAGTAGAACGGAATGGAATGGAACGGAATGGAACGGAATGGAACGGAATGAAACGGAACGGAATGGAATGGAGTGAAATGGAATGGAATCTAATGGAATCGAATGGAACCGAATGGAATGGAATGGAACTGAATGGAATGGAATGGACTGGAATGGAATGGAATCAACCCTAGTAGAATGTAATGGATTGGAATGGAATGGAATGGAATGGAATGGAATGGAATGGAATGGAATGGAATGGAATCGAATGGAATGGAATGGAATGGAATGGAATGGAATCAACCCGAGTAGAACGGAATGGAATGGAATGGAATGGAATGGAATGGAATGGAATGGAATGGAATCGAATGGAATTGAATGGAATCAAATGGAATGGAATGGAATCGAATGGAATCAACCCGAGTAGAACGGAATGGAATGGAATGGAATGGAATGGAATGGAATGGAATGGAATTGAGTGGAATGGAATGGAATGGAATGGAATGGAATGGAATGGAATGGAATGGAATGGAATCAACACGAGTAGAACGGAATGGAATGGAATGGAATGGAATGGAATGGAATGGAATGGAATGGAAGGGAATTCAATGGAATGGAATGGAATGGAATGGAATCAACCCGAGTAGAACGGAATGGAATGGAATGGAAAGGAATGGAATGGAGTGGAATGGAATGGAATGGAATGGAATTCAATGGAATGGAATGGAATGGAATGGAATGGAATGGAATGGAATGGAATGGAATGGAATGGAATGGAGTGGAGTGGAGTGGAATGGAATGGAATGGAATGGAATGGAATGGAATGGAATGGAATGGAATGGAATGGAATTCCATGGAATAGAATGGAATGGAATGGAATGGAATGGAATCAACCCGAGTAGAAAGGAATGGAACGGAATGGAATGGAATGGAATGGAATGGAATGGAATGGAATGGAATGGAATGGAATGGAATGCAATGAAATGGAATGGAATCGAATGGAATCGAATGGAATGGACTGTAATGAAATGGAATGGAATGGAATGGAATGGAATGGAATGGAATGGAATGGAATTGAATTGAATCAACCCGAGTAGAATGGAATGGATTGGAAAGGAATGGAATGGAATGGAATCGAATGGAATTGAATGGAATCAAATGGAATGGAATGGAATCGAATGTAATCAACCCGAGTAGAACGGAATGGAATGGAATGGAATGGAATGGAATGGAACGGAATGGAATGGAATTGAGTGGAATGGAATGGAATGGAATGGAATGGAATGGAATGGAATGGAATCAACACGAGTAGAGCGGAATGGAATGGAATGGAATGGAATGGAATGGAATGGAATTCAATGGAATGGAATGGAATGGAATGGAATCAACCCGAGTAGAACGGAATGGAATGGAATGGAAAGGAATGGAATGGAGTGGAATGGAATGGAGTGGAATGGAATGGAATGGAATGGAATTCAATGGAATGGAACGGAATGGAATGGAATGGAATGGAATGGAATGGAATGGAATGGAATGGAGTGGAGTGGAATGGAATGGAATGGAATGGAATGGAATGGAATGGAATGGAATGGAATTCAATGGAATAGAATGGAATGGAATGGAATGGAATGGAATGGAATCAACCCGAGTAGAAAGGAATGGAACGGAATGGAATGGAATGGAATGGAATGGAATGGAATGGAATGGAATGGAATGGAATGGAATGCAATGAAATGGAATGGAATCGAATGGAATCGAATGGAATGGACTGTAATGAAATGGAATGGAATGGAATGGAATGGAATGGAATGGAATGGAATGGAATGGAATTGAATGGAATCAACCCGAGTAGAATGGAATGGATTGGAATGGAATGGAATGGAATGGAATCGAATGGAATGGAATGGAATGGAATGGAATGGAATGGAATGAACCCGAGTAGAACGGAATGGAATGGAATGGAATGGAATGGAATGGAATGGAATGGAATGGAATGGAATGGAATGGAATGGAATGGAATGGAATCAACCCTTGTAGAATGGAATGGATAGGAATGGAATGGAATGGAATGGAATGTAATTCAATAGAATGGAATGGAGGGGAATGGAAAGGAATGGAATGGAAAGGAATGGAATCGAATGGAATCGAACGGAATCGAATGGAATTGAGTGGAATAGAGTGGAATCAACCCGAATAGAACGGAACGGAACGGAACGGAACGGAACGGAATGGAATGGAGTGAAATGGAATGGAATCAAATGGAGTCGAATGGAACCGAATGGAATGGAATGGAAGGGAATGGAATGGAATGGAATGGAATGGAATGGAATGGAATGGAATGGAATCAACCCGAGTAGAACGGAGTGGAATGGAATGGAATGGAATGGAATGGAATGGAATGCAATGGAATGGAATGGAATGGAATGGAATGGAATGGAATGGAATGGAATGGAATGGAATCAACCCGAGTAGAACGGAATGGAATGGAATGGAATGGAATGGAATGGAATGGAATGGAATCAACCCGAGTAGAACGGAATGGAATGGAATGGAATGGAATGGAATGGAATGGAATGGAATGGAATGGAATGGAATGGAATGGAATTCAATGGAATAGAATGGAATGGAATGGAATGGAATGGAATGGAATGAACCCGAGTAGAACGGAATGGAATGGAATGGAATTGAATGGAATGGAATGGAATGGAATGGAATGGAATGGAATGGAATGGAATGGAATGGAATGGAATGGAATGGAATCGAATGGAATGGAATGGAATGGAAGCGAATGGAATGGAATGGAATGGAATGGAATGGAATGGAATGGAATGGAATGGAATGGAATCAACCCGAGTAGATTGGAATGGATTGGAATGGAATGGAATGGAATGGAATGGAATTCTATGGAATAGAATGAAATGAAATGGAATGGAATGGAATGGAATGGAATGGAAAGGAATGGAATGGAATGGAATGGAATGGAATGGAATGGAATGGAATGGAATGAACCCGAGTAGAACGGAATGGAATGGAATGGAATGGAATGGAATGGAATGGAATGGAATGGAATGGAATGGAATGGAATCAACCCGAGTAGAATGGAATGGATAGGAATGGAATGGAATGGAATGGAATGGAATTCAATAGAATTGAATGGAGGGGAATGGAAAGGAATGGAATGGAAAGGAATGGAATCGAATGGAATCGAACGGAATCGAATGGAATGGAGTGGAATAGAGTGGAATCAACCCGAATAGAACGGAACGGAATGGAACGGAACGGAACGGAATGGAATGGAGTGAAATGGAATGGAATCAAATGGAGTCGAATGGAACCGAATGGAATGGAATGGAAGGGAATGGAATGGAATGGAATGGAATGGAATGGAATGGAATGGAATGGAATCAACCCGAGTAGAACGGAGTGGAATGGAATGGAATGGAATGGAATGGAATGCAATGGAATGGAATGGAATGGAATGGAATGGAATGGAATGGAATGGAATGGAATGGAATCAACCCGAGTAGAACGGAATGGAATGGAATGGAATGGAATGGAATGGAATGGAATGGAATGGAATGGAATGGAATGGAATGGAATCAACCCGAGTAGAACGGAATGGAATGGAATGGAATGGAATGGAATGGAATGGAATGGAATGGAATGGAATGGAATTCAATGGAATGGAATGGAATGGAATGGAATGGAATGGAATGGAATGGAATGGAATTCAATGGAATAGAATGGAATGGAATGGAATGGAATGGAATGGAATGGAATGAACCCGAGTAGAACGGAATGGAATGGAATGGAATTGAATGGAATGGAATGGAATGGAATGGAATGGAATGGAATGGAATGGAATGGAATGGAATCGAATGGAATGGAATGGAATGGAAGCGAATGGAATGGAATGGAATGGAATGGAATGGAATGGAATGGAATGGAATGGAATGGAATCAACCCGAGTAGATTGGAATGGATTGGAATGGAATGGAATGGAATGGAATGGAATTCTATGGAATAGAATGAAATGAAATGGAATGGAATGGAATGGAATGGAATGGAAAGGAATGGAATGGAATGGAATGGAATGGAATGGAATGGAATGGAATGAACCCGAGTAGAACGGAATGGAATGGAATGGAATGGAATGGAATGGAATGGAATGGAATGGAATGGAATGGAATGGAATGGAATCAACCCGAGTAGAATGGAATGGATAGGAATGGAATGGAATGGAATGGAATGGAATTCAATAGAATTGAATGGAGGGGAATGGAAAGGAATGGAATGGAATGGAATGGAATCGAATGGAATCGAACGGAATCGAATGGAATGGAGTGGAATAGAGTGGAATCAACCCGAATAGAACGGAACGGAACGGAACGGAACGGAACGGAATGGAATGGAGTGAAATGGAATGGAATCAAATGGAGTCGAATGGAACCGAATGGAATGGAATGGAAGGGAATAGAATGGAATGGAATGGAATGGAATGGAATGGAATGGAATGGAATGGAATGGAATCAACCCGAGTAGAACGGAGTGGAATGGAATGGAATGGAATGGAATGGAATGGAATGCAATGGAATGGAATGGAATGGAATGGAATGGAATGGAATGGAATGGAATGGAATCAACCCGAGTAGAACGGAATGGAATGGAATGGAATGGAATGGAATGGAATGGAATGGAATGGAATGGAATGGAATGGAATGGAATGGAATTCAATGGAATAGAATGGAATGGAATGGAATGGAATGGAATGGAATGAACCCGAGTAGAACGGAATGGAATGGAATGGAATTGAATGGAATGGAATGGAATGGAATGGAATGGAATGGAATCGAATGGAATCGAATGGAATGGAATGGAATGGAATGGAATGGAATGGAATGGAATGGAATCGAATGGAATGGAATGGAATGGAAGCGAATGGAATGGAATGGAATGGAATGGAATGAAATGGAATGGAATGGAATGGAATGGAATGGAATCAACCCGAGTAGATTGGAATGGATTGGAATGGAATGGAATGGAATGGAATGGAATTCTATGGAATAGAATGAAATGAAATGGAATGGAATGGAATGGAATGGAATGGAAAGGAATGGAATGGAATGGAATGGAATGGAATGGAATGGAATGGAATGGAATGAACCCGAGTAGAACGGAATGGAATGGAATGGAATGGAATGGAATGGAATGGAATGTTATTCAATAGAATAGAATGGAAGGGAATGGAAAGGAATGGAAAGGAATGGAATGGAATTGAATGGAATCGAATGGAATCGAATGGAATCGAATGGAATGGAGTGGAATAGAATGGAATCAACCCGAATAGAACGGAACGGAACGGAACAGAACGGAACAGAACGGAATGGAATGGAGTGAAATGGAATGGAATCAAATGGAATCGAATGGAACAGAATGGAATGGAATGGAAGGGAATGGAATGCAATGGAATGGAATGGAATGGAATGGAATGGAATGGAATGGAATGGAATGAACCCGAGTAGAACGGAATGGAATGGAATGGAATTGAATGGAATGGAATGGAATGGAATGGAATGGAATGGAATGGAATGGAATGGAATGGAATGGAATGGAATCGAATGGAATGGAATGGAATGGAAGCGAATGGAATGGAATGGAATGGAATGGAATGGAATGGAATGGAATGGAATCAACCCGAGTAGATTGGAATGGATTGGAATGGAATGAAATGGAATGGAATGGAATTCAATGGAAAAAATGAAATGGAATGGAATGGAATGGAATGGAATGGAATGGAATGGAATATAATCGAATGGAATCGAATGGAATCGAATGGAATGGAGTGGAATAGAATGGAATCAACCCGAGTAGAATGGAATGGATTGGAACGGAACGGAACGGAACGGAACGGAACGGAATGGAATGGAGTGAAATGGAATGGAATCGAATGGAATCGAACGGAACCGAATGGAATGGAAAGAAGGGAACGGGATGGAATGGAATGGAATGGAATGGAATGGAATCAACCCGAGTAGAATGGAATGGATTGGAATGGAATGGAATGGAATGGAAAGGAATTCAATGGAATAGAATGAAATGGAATGGAATGGAATGGAATGGAATGGAATCGAATGGAATCGAATGGAATCGAATGGAATGGAGTGGAAGAGAATGGAATCAACTCGAGTAGAACGGAATGGAATGGAACGGAATGGAACGGAATGGAACGGAATGAAACGGAACGGAATGGAATGGAGTGAAATGGAATGGAATCTAATGGAATCGAATGGAACCGAATGGAATGGAATGGAACGGAATGGAATGGAATGGACTGGAATGGAATGGAATCAACCCTAGTAGAATGTAATGGATTGGAATGGAATGGAATGGAATGGAATGGAATGGAATGGAATGGAATGGAATCGAATGGAATTGAATGGAATCAAATGGAATGGAATGGAATCGAATGTAATCAACCCGAGTAGAACGGAATGGAATGGAATGGAATGGAATGGAATGGAATGGAATGGAATGGAATGGAATGGAATTGAGTGGAATGGAATGGAATGGAATGGAATGGAATGGAATGGAATGGAATGGAATGGAATGGAATGGAATCAACACGAGTAGAACGGAATGGAATGGAATGGAATGGAATGGAATGGAATGGAATGGAATGGAATGGAATGGAATCAACACGAGTAGAACGGAACGGAATGGAACGGAACGGAACGGAATGGAATGGAGTGAAATGGAATGGAATCAAATGGAGTCGAATGGAACCGAATGGAATGGAATGGAAGGGAATGGAATGGAATGGAATGGAATGGAATGGAATGGAATGGAATGGAATGGAATCAACCCGAGTAGAACGGAGTGGAATGGAATGGAATGGAATGGAATGGAATGCAATGGAATGGAATGGAATGGAATGGAATGGAATGGAATGGAATGGAATGGAATGGAATCAACCCGAGTAGAACGGAATGGAATGGAATGGAATGGAATGGAATGGAATGGAATGGAATGGAATGGAATGGAATGGAATCAACCCGAGTAGAACGGAATGGAATGGAATGGAATGGAATGGAATGGAATGGAATGGAATGGAATGGAATGGAATTCAATGGAATGGAATGGAATGGAATGGAATGGAATGGAATGGAATGGAATGGAATTCAATGGAATAGAATGGAATGGAATGGAATGGAATGGAATGGAATGGAATGAACCCGAGTAGAACGGAATGGAATGGAATGGAATTGAATGGAATGGAATGGAATGGAATGGAATGGAATGGAATGGAATGGAATGGAATGGAATGGAATCGAATGGAATGGAATGGAATGGAAGCGAATGGAATGGAATGGAATGGAATGGAATGGAATGGAATGGAATGGAATGGAATGGAATCAACCCGAGTAGATTGGAATGGATTGGAATGGAATGGAATGGAATGGAATGGAATTCTATGGAATAGAATGAAATGAAATGGAATGGAATGGAATGGAATGGAATGGAAAGGAATGGAATGGAATGGAATGGAATGGAATGGAATGGAATGGAATGAACCCGAGTAGAACGGAATGGAATGGAATGGAATGGAATGGAATGGAATGGAATGGAATGGAATCAACCCGAGTAGAATGGAATGGATAGGAATGGAATGGAATGGAATGGAATGGAATTCAATAGAATTGAATGGAGGGGAATGGAAAGGAATGGAATGGAATGGAATGGAATCGAATGGAATCGAACGGTATCGAATGGAATGGAGTGGAATAGAGTGGAATCAACCCGAATAGAACGGAACGGAACGGAACGGAACGGAACGGAATGGAATGGAGTGAAATGGAATGGAATCAAATGGAGTCGAATGGAACCGAATGGAATGGAATGGAAGGGAATGGAATGGAATGGAATGGAATGGAATGGAATGGAATGGAATGGAATGGAATGGAATGGAATGGAATCAACCCGAGTAGAACGGAGTGGAATGGAATGGAATGGAATGGAATGGAATGGAATGCAATGGAATGGAATGGAATGGAATGGAATGGAATGGAATGGAATGGAATGGAATCAACCCGAGTAGAACGGAATGGAATGGAATGGAATGGAATGGAATGGAATGGAATGGAATGGAATGGAATGGAATGGAATGGAATGGAATGGAATTCAATGGAATAGAATGGAATGGAATGGAATGGAATGGAATGGAATGAACCCGAGTAGAACGGAATGGAATGGAATGGAATTGAATGGAATGGAATGGAATGGAATGGAATGGAATGGAATCGAATGGAATCGAATGGAATGGAATGGAATGGAATGGAATGGAATGGAATGGAATGGAATCGAATGGAATGGAATGGAATGGAAGCGAATGGAATGGAATGGAATGGAATGGAATGGAATGGAATGGAATGGAATGGAATGGAATCAACCCGAGTAGATTGGAATGGATTGGAATGGAATGGAATGGAATGGAATGGAATTCTATGGAATAGAATGAAATGAAATGGAATGGAATGGAATGGAATGGAATGGAAAGGAATGGAATGGAATGGAATGGAATGGAATGGAATGGAATGGAATGGAATGAACCCGAGTAGAACGGAATGGAATGGAATGGAATGGAATGGAATGGAATGGAATGTTATTCAATAGAATAGAATGGAAGGGAATGGAAAGGAATGGAAAGGAATGGAATGGAATTGAATGGAATCGAATGGAATCGAATGGAATCGAATGGAATGGAGTGGAATAGAATGGAATCAACCCGAATAGAACGGAACGGAACGGAACAGAACGGAACAGAACGGAATGGAATGGAGTGAAATGGAATGGAATCAAATGGAATCGAATGGAACAGAATGGAATGGAATGGAAGGGAATGGAATGCAATGGAATGGAATGGAATGGAATGGAATGGAATGGAATGGAATGGAATGAACCCGAGCAGAACGGAATGGAATGGAATGGAATTGAATGGAATGGAATGGAATGGAATGGAATGGAATGGAATGGAATGGAATGGAATGGAATGGAATGGAATCGAATGGAATGGAATGGAATGGAAGCGAATGGAATGGAATGGAATGGAATGGAATGGAATGGAATGGAATGGAATCAACCCGAGTAGATTGGAATGGATTGGAATGGAATGAAATGGAATGGAATGGAATTCAATGGAAAAAATGAAATGGAATGGAATGGAATGGAATGGAATGGAATGGAATGGAATATAATCGAATGGAATCGAATGGAATCGAATGGAATGGAGTGGAATAGAATGGAATCAACCCGAGTAGAATGGAATGGATTGGAACGGAACGGAACGGAACGGAACGGAACGGAATGGAATGGAGTGAAATGGAATGGAATCGAATGGAATCGAACGGAACCGAATGGAATGGAAAGAAGGGAACGGGATGGAATGGAATGGAATGGAATGGAATGGAATCAACCCGAGTAGAATGGAATGGATTGGAATGGAATGGAATGGAATGGAAAGGAATTCAATGGAATAGAATGAAATGGAATGGAATGGAATGGAATGGAATGGAATCGAATGGAATCGAATGGAATCGAATGGAATGGAGTGGAAGAGAATGGAATCAACTCGAGTAGAACGGAATGGAATGGAACGGAATGGAACGGAATGGAACGGAATGAAACGGAACGGAATGGAATGGAGTGAAATGGAATGGAATCTAATGGAATCGAATGGAACCGAATGGAATGGAATGGAACGGAATGGAATGGAATGGACTGGAATGGAATGGAATCAACCCTAGTAGAATGTAATGGATTGGAATGGAATGGAATGGAATGGAATGGAATGGAATGGAATGGAATGGAATCGAATGGAATTGAATGGAATCAAATGGAATGGAATGGAATCGAATGTAATCAACCCGAGTAGAACGGAATGGAATGGAATGGAATGGAATGGAATGGAATGGAATGGAATGGAATTGAGTGGAATGGAATGGAATGGAATGGAATGGAATGGAATGGAATGGAATGGAATGGAATCAACACGAGTAGAACGGAATGGAATGGAATGGAATGGAATGGAATGGAATGGAATGGAATGGAATTCAATGGAATGGAATGGAATGGAATGGATTCAACCCGAGTAGAACGGAATGGAATGGAATGGAAAGGAATGGAATGGAGTGGAATGGAATGGAATGGAATGGAATTCAATGGAAAGGAACGGAATGGAATGGAATGGAATGGAATGGAATGGAATGGAATGGAATGGAGTGGAGTGGAATGGAATGGAATGGAATGGAATGGAATGGAATGGAATGGAATGGAATTCAATGGAATAGAATGGAATGGAATGGAATGAATGGAATCAACCCGAGTAGAAAGGAATGGAACGGAATGGAATGGAATGGAATGGAATGGAATGGAATGGAATGGAATGGAATGGAAAGGAATGGAATGCAATGAAATGGAATGGAATCGAATGGAATCGAATGGAATGGACTGTAATGAAATGGAATGGAATGGAATGGAATGGAATGGAATGGAATGGAATGGAATGGAATGGAATTGAATGGAATCAACCCGAGTAGAATGGAATGGATTGGAATGGAATGGAATGGAATGGAATCGAATGGAATGGAATGGAATGGAATGGAATGGAATGAACCCGAGTAGAACGGAATGGAATGGAATGGAATGGAATGGAATGGAATGGAATGGAATGGAATGGAATGGAATGGAATGGAATGGAATGCAATGGAATGGAATGGAATGGAATGGAATGGAATGGAATGGAATGGAATGGAATCAACCCGAGTAGAACGGAATGGAATGGAATGGAATGGAATGGAATGGAATGGAATGGAATGGAATGGAATGGAATGGAATGGAATGGAATGGAATGGAATGGAATGGAATTCAATGGAATTCAATGGAATGGAATGGAATGGAATGGAATGGAATGAACCCGAGTAGAACGGAATGGAATGGAATGGAATTGAATGGAATGGAATGGAATGGAATGGAATCGAATGGAATGGAAAGGAATGGAATGGAATGGAATGGAATGGAATGGAATGGAATCGAATGGAATGGAATGGAATGGAAGCGAATGGAATGGAATGGAATGGAATGGAATGGAATGGAATGGAATGGAATGGAATGGAATCAACCCGAGTAGATTGGAATGGATTGGAATGGAATGGAATGGAATGGAATGGAATTCTATGGAATAGAATGAAATGAAATGGAATGGAATGGAATGGAATGGAATGGAATCAACCCGAGTAGAACGGAGTGGAATGGAATGGAATGGAATGGAATGGAATGGAATGGAATGCAATGGAATGGAATGGAATGGAATGGAATGGAATGGAATGGAATGGAATGGAATCAACCCGAGTAGAACGGAATGGAATGGAATGGAATTCTATGGAATAGAATGAAATGAAATGGAATGGAATGGAATGGAATGGAATCAACCCGAGTAGAACGGAGTGGAATGGAATGGAATGGAATGGAATGGAATGGAATGCAATGGAATGGAATGGAATGGAATGGAATGGAATGGAATGGAATGGAATGGAATGGAATGGAATCAACCCGAGTAGAACGGAATGGAATGGAATGGAATGGAATGGAATGGAATGGAATGGAATGGAATGGAATGGAATCAACCCGAGTAGAACGGAATGGAATGGAATGGAATGGAATGGAATGGAATGGAATGGAATGGAATGGAATGGAATGGAATGGAATTCAATGGAATAGAATGGAATGGAATGGAATGGAATGGAATGGAATGAACCCGAGTAGAACGGAATGGAATGGAATGGAATTGAATGGAATGGAATGGAATGGAATGGAATGGAATGGAATCGAATGGAATGGAATGGAATGGAATGGAATGGAATGGAATGGAATGGAATGGAATGGAATGGAATTGAGTGGAATGGAATGGAATGGAATGGAATGGAATGGAATGGAATGGAATGGAATGGAATGGAATGGAATTGAATCAACACGAGTAGAACGGAATGGAATGGAATGGAATGGAATGGAATGGAATGGAATGGAATGGAATTCAATGGAATGGAATGGAATGGAATGGAATCAACCCGAGTAGAACGGAATGGAATGGAATGGAGTGGAAAGGAATGGAATGGAGTGGAATGGAATGGAATGGAATGGAATTCAATGGAATGGAACGGAATGGAATGGAATGGAATGGAATGGAATGGAATGGAATGGAATGGAATGGAATGGAATGGAATGGAATGGAGTGGAATGGAATGGAATGGAATGGAATGGAATGGAATGGAATGGAATGGAATTCCATGGAATAGAATGGAATGGAATGGAATGGAATGGAATCAACCCGAGTAGAAAGGAATGGAACGGAATGGAATGGAATGGAATGGAATGGAATGGAATGGAATGGAATGGAATGGAATGCAATGAAATGGAATGGAATCGAATGGAATCGAATGGAATGGACTGTAATGAAATGGAATGGAATGGAATGGAATGGAATGGAATGGAATGGAATGGAATGGAATGGAATTGAATGGAATCAACCCGAGTAGAATGGAATGGATTGGAATGGAATGGAATGGAATGGAATGGAATGGAATGGAATGGAATGGAATGGAATGGAATGAACCCGAGTAGAACGGAATGGAATGGAATGGAATGGAATGGAATGGAATGGAATGGAATGGAATGGAATGGAATGGAATGGAATGGAATGGAATCAACCCTAGTAGAAAGGAATGGATAGGAATGGAATGGAATGGAATGGAATGTAATTCAATAGAATGGAATGGAGGGGAATGGAAAGGAATGGAATGGAAAGGAATGGAATCGAATGGAATCGAACGGAATCGAATGGAATGGAGTGGAATAGAGTGGAATCAACCCGAATAGAACGGAACGGAACGGAACGGAACGGAACGGAATGGAATGGAGTGAAATGGAATGGAATCAAATGGAGTCGAATGGAACCGAATGGAATGGAATGGAATGGAATGGAATGGAATGGAATGGAATGGAATGGAATGGAATGGAATGGAATGGAATGGAATGGAATCAACCCGAGTAGAACGGAGTGGAATGGAATGGAATGGAATGGAATGGAATGGAATGCAATGGAATGGAATGGAATGGAATGGAATGGAATGGAATGGAATGGAATGGAATGGAATGGAATCAACCTGAGTAGAACGGAATGGAATGGAATGGAATGGAATGGAATGGAATGGAATGGAATGGAATGGAATGGAATCAACCCGAGTAGAACGGAATGGAATGGAATGGAATGGAATGGAATGGAATGGAATGGAATGGAATGGAATTCAATGGAATAGAATGGAATGGAATGGAATGGAATGGAATGGAATGAACCCGAGTAGAACGGAATGGAATGGAATGGAATTGAATGGAATGGAATGGAATGGAATGGAATGGAATGGAATCGAATGGAATGGAATGGAATGGAATGGAATGGAATGGAATGGAATGGAATGGAATGGAATGGAATGGAATCGAATGGAATGGAATGGAATGGAAGCGAATGGAATGGAATGGAATGGAATGGAATGGAATGGAATGGAATGGAATCAACCCGAGTAGATTGGAATGGATTGGAATGGAATGGAATGGAATGGAATGGAATTCTATGGAATAGAATGAAATGAAATGGAATGGAATGGAATGGAATGGAATGGAAAGGAATGGAATGGAATGGAATGGAATGGAATGGAATGGAATGGAATGGAATGGAATGAACCCGAGTAGAACGGAATGGAATGGAATGGAATGGAATGGAATGGAATGGAATGGAATGGAATGGAATGGAATCAACCCGAGTAGAATGGAATGGATAGGAATGGAATTGAATGGAATGGAATGTAATTCAATAGAATGGAATGGAGGGGAATGGAAAGGAATGGAATGGAAAGGAATGGAATCGAATGGAATCGAACGGAATCGAATGGAATGGAGTGGAATAGAGTGGAATCAACCCGAATAGAACGGAACGGAACGGAACAGAACGGAACGGAATGGAATGGAGTGAAATGGAATGGAATCAAATGGAGTCGAATGGAACCGAATGGAATGGAATGGAAGGGAATGGAATGGAATGGAATGCAATGGAATGGAATGGAATGGAATGGAATCAACCCGAGTAGAACGGAGTGGAATGGAATGGAATGGAATGGAATGGAATGGAATGCAATGGAATGGAATGGAATGGAATGGAATGGAATGGAATGGAATGGAATGGAATGGAATCAACCTGAGTAGAACGGAATGGAATGGAATGGAATGGAATGGAATGGAATGGAATGGAATGGAATGGAATGGAATCAACCCGAGTAGAACGGAATGGAATGGAATGGAATGGAATGGAATGGAATGGAATGGAATGGAATGGAATGGAATGGAATGGAATTCAATGGAATAGAATGGAATGGAATGGAATGGAATGGAATGGAATGAACCCGAGTAGAACGGAATGGAATGGAATGGAATTGAATGGAATGGAATGGAATGGAATGGAATGGAATGGAATCGAATGGAATGGAATGGAATGGAATGGAATGGAATGGAATGGAATGGAATGGAATGGAATCGAATGGAATGGAATGGAATGGAAGCGAATGGAATGGAATGGAATGGAATGGAATGGAATGGAATGGAATGGAATCAACCCGAGTAGATTGGAATGGATTGGAATGGAATGGAATGGAATGGAATGGAATTCTATGGAATAGAATGAAATGAAATGGAATGGAATGGAATGGAATGGAATGGAAAGGAATGGAATGGAATGGAATGGAATGGAATGGAATGGAATGGAATGGAATGGAATGAACCCGAGTAGAACGGAATGGAATGGAATGGAATGGAATGGAATGGAATGGAATGGAATGGAATGGAATGGAATGGAATGGAATCAACCCGAGTAGAATGGAATGGATAGGAATGGAATTGAATGGAATGGAATGTAATTCAATAGAATGGAATGGAGGGGAATGGAAAGGAATGGAATGGAAAGGAATGGAATCGAATGGAATCGAACGGAATCGAATGGAATGGAGTGGAATAGAGTGGAATCAACCCGAATAGAACGGAACGGAACGGAACAGAACGGAACGGAATGGAATGGAGTGAAATGGAATGGAATCAAATGGAGTCGAATGGAACCGAATGGAATGGAATGGAAGGGAATGGAATGGAATGGAATGGAATGGAATGGAATGGAATGGAATGGAATGGAATGGAATCAACCCGAGTAGAACGGAGTGGAATGGAATGGAATGGAATGGAATGGAATGGAATGGAATGGAATGGAATGGAATCAACCCGAGTAGAACGGAATGGAATGGAATGGAATGGAATGGAATGGAATGGAATGGAATGGAATGGAATGGAATGGAATTCAATGGAATAGAATGGAATGGAATGGAATGGAATGGAATGGAATGAACCCGAGTAGAACGGAATGGAATGGAATGGAATTGAATGGAATGGAATGGAATGGAATGGAATGGAATGGAATGGAATCGAATGGAATCGAATGGAATGGAATGGAATGGAATGGAATGGAATGGAATGGAAGCGAATGGAATGGAATGGAATGGAATGGAATGGAATGGAATGGAATGGAATCAACCC